>NC_056744.1:1275684132-1275946632 GCF_019279795.1 Protopterus annectens
TGTTCAGTTTGCTAAGATCCAGGATGGGTCTCCAGTCCCCTGTCTTTTTTTGGAACTAAAAAGCACCTTGAGTAAGTTCATGATCCAATTTGGTCTGCGGGGACATCTTGGATGACTCTTTTTTCTAGCAACATGAGTATCTCCTGTGTTGCATAGTCACTCTGACCAGGTGGAACATCTTGAGTGATGTCTAGCCAGGTATTTGGGTACAGTGACAAGTGTCCCCCATCTGCCTCCAGAGAAGAGCAGGCGGGCCTCCCTTCAGGAGCACTGGAAAGGTCTGCCAGAGAATGTATCTCTGTTGCTCTGATTCTGTGGACCCCCTTTGCCACGAGGTTGGCGCCTTCCATTACTACTTCCCCCTCTGCACCCAGGGGAAGTGTCACCACATGCATCAGAAAAACCTTTTTGAGACTTGCGGAACCACATCCTCCCACATTTCTGACCTTTGGGATAAGGTCTAGATGGGGTGGAAAAACAGACTCCTATGGCAAACAAGGTTTTTCCTTCCTGCTCAAACCTGGTCAAAGTATCTTTCACCTTTGGTCCAAAAATGGTTGGTGAAGGAAGACTTGAAGGCTTCAGCAAAGACGCATTCAGGAATGTCTCCTAAGGGAAATTCCTGCAGCTGCTGCTCTACTCGCCCCATCAGCTGCATAAGAAATCAATCTCATGGAGGAGTTGACAATCGAGTTGAGGGTGGATAGCTGTGAAGAAACTTTGTCTGTGGTCCTCCAAGCTACAGTACCCTGAAGGGCATCTCCTAGCTCTTTGAGGAGATCCCTTTGAAGTCTTGTAAAATCGGTCAGGTAATTCAGTGACCATAGGGAAAGGCTGCTGAAGAAAACACAAGCTTTCCATATCTGTCTATAGTCTGTGACTCTTTGTTGGGAGGATGAAGAGATGAGATCTCTGATAACTCCTTCTTAGTAGCTGGTGCCACCACCATCGCATCTACAGGGACTCCTTTGGACAGAAACTCCTTTTCAGTAGGGGTGGTAATAAATTTGTTTGGCCTCCATGGAACCGGTTCCACTGTATCAAGGGAAGTCCAGGCATTATGTGAAATAACGTTAAGCAGTTGGTCATGGGGGGAGTCACCCAGGAGGTGGAAGGGCGAGATCCAAAAGCCGCCAGGTATTCCGATTCATCCTCTGAGGGGTTGGTGGGCTTCCAGCCACCCCCTCTGTTGCAGGATCTCAAGGATGTCAGCAAAAGAGCATCCTCAGAGGGGGACCGTGGGGACCCTTCAGATTCATCCAGATTGGTATCCGATGTAACCGACTTAGAGGAGTCTATGTGCTTCCTCTTGCACAGTCTCTTCTGAGGGACTTCCTCAGAGGGATACTCTGGTGAAGTTTCAGAGGAGATGATGCCGCCCACAGGGGCTTCCTGGGGCTCTGGATTTCTAAGCTGGGGAGGAGTAGGTGAAGAAGAGACTAACACCGGTGCCTGTGAGGGAAGAGAAGATGGATCTGTGAGTGGAGCTGTCTGGGATGACAGCACTCTCTCCATCAGCTCAAAACCCCCTCACTCCACACCGAAGAGACCCTCCAGTCCGAAGATGCTGAGGATCGACTCTGAGGTGGAGCGGGTGGCTCTGAAGCTGATGTAAGAGCCGAACTCAACCTCACCGAGGCACCATGGGGTACAGTCGGCTCAGACAACTGTTCATGCCGACTCCCCTCCCTGGACCTGATGGGGGAGCTTCCACTCCCAGACTCCTCGAGATCCGAAGGACCCGAAGACATCAGAGCAGATATTGGAACTGATGATCCTGAAGGAGGTCCCAGTACCGACGGTTCCACTGCTATCAGACCCGCACTCTGCGCATCAATGCGTGGGGATTGAAGCCCATGCAGATGGAACAGGAGGACTCTAGATGGACAACCCCTAAGCATACCACTCACAGAGTGTGGCCATCAGCTGGGGAGAGCTTATGACCACACTCCGTGCACTTATGGAAGCCTGGCTTAGGGTTCTCTGTTATAATTCCAGCAGAGAGGTCCAACCAGAACACCCTCACACACATGCTCCACATAGAAGATAAAAAGTTTTTTTTTTTTTACCAACGCAAACAGTGCAAGGGAGGGGAGGTAGAAAGAATAGAAAGAGAAAAATAGGTAAGTAGAGAATCACAAAAAACTCAGTCACTTACCAAAACAGAAGCACAGAGCAGCGGATCACGATGCTTATGCTAGCGTAGCAATCAAGATCTGAAGGGAGGAGGAAGACAGGGGCATTATGGGTAGAGTAGGAGCTTGGAGCTCAGATCAGATGCTGGAAATGATGCCGAGTCAGATCCAGTTGGATCCGAGTACCCACAGGTTGAAGGACAAATGAAGACAACAACTTCAGATCATTATTTTGCCATCAGAACAATACTATAAACTTTACAGCATCTGATTTTTAAAGTTATTATTAGACCTATTGTGAAAAATGGCACTGATGTCTGCATGTACACTAGGTCTGACATTTGTAAACTATTGGCAGATGTTTTTTTACTAGCAACGTAAAGGATTTACAACACATGAGATATAAGGAAATATTCAAAAGAACTAAGCTATTCACTGCCTACTACAGGCAAATAAGGGGTGACCTAACTGGGTTTTTGCTACACTGGGAGATATGAGAACAAAAATAAAAAGAATTTTTTTCAGGCAAGACCTGGATATCAACTACAACTATTACCATCTAAAGTTAGAGAAGCAGATAGCACAGCATGTTTAACGATAAATTAGATTAATGGTTCTGTAGTTCAGTCTTTTATAGTGTTTTTGGACTCCGTCTTCATGGAGAGGGAGGTCCTAGGCCACTTTCTTACATTGTTAGCATTAACTCATTTGTGGAGTTCAAGTATTACATGTATGCTAGGTGGTACAAAAGTCATGGGCAAATGATTAAGCAGTACGCACAATGCATGGATATTATGAGGGAATTTTAATTAAGGAAAGTACTTTGATGGTGGAGTAGGAAACAGTAACTCACACAAATACTGTAGAACCACAGAACCACTTAAAAGGGTCCTGATTCTTGACTTGGCATGAACTAGAATAGATTTTCCACTTATTAATATATGATATTCTACTAAAAGGTTTTCTTGCCTTCTTTGATACCTGCTGCACATCCTCAAAAAACAGGGGCCTAAAGGGGATTAAAACTATCATCCAGGCAATTGGTTGAAGTTGTTTTGGTTGGGATGAATGAAACACCCCTGTCTTGAGTGAATATATGAGTCTGTGAGGAAGCTTGTGGTAATTGCTATTGGCAAGTAGTGGGGAGAACCACTGTTGCCTGTGCCAAAAGGGAGTCAATGGATCTTTGAAGAGTTCTTCCAAATCTTCAGAGTGACCATGGATATGAGAGGAAAGGGTGGAAAAGCATTCAGGAACATTCCTATACAAGTGAAAGAAAGGCATCTGATTTCCAGGCCTTTTTGCATGGAGTTCTGCAGCAGATTTTTGTCAACTGATTGTTATGACTAGAGGTGCTCCACACAGATGGAACAATTCCTTGAAGATTGCCCAACTTAGTTTCCAGCTGTGAAGGTCTGTACTGGTCCTGCTCAGCTTGTCTTTCAAATAATTTTGCTCAAATGGAATGTAAGATGTCTGCAGAGTGACACTGTGTTAAAAAGTTATATCCCAGGCTACCCTAGTCTGCAGAGAGGGCAAGATCTGGCTCTCCCCCATTTAGGTACATCACTCTGATGTCTGTAAACACTGAAGGAGTGACAACCTTTCATTTACATTGTATTTTGGTCTATCTCTTTTGTTCCAAAGACACTGCACTTTCATCCCCATAGACAATGCCCCCAAGCCCAGGCAAAGTCTGAGGTGTCTATTTTTACAGACTGTGGTAGAGCTGGAAGGGACAGCGGTAGACCTGGACTCAGATAAAACTGGTCTCTACCAAATAATCTCCCTTCTCACAAACCCCAAAACTGGAATCTGGAATGTTAGGGGATGTTGATGCTGGAATCATACTTATTTTATGTACCACTAAATTTTACTCATGTGACGTCATGCTACAGGAATCATGAGATTCAAGTATCAACGGATCTTTGTATTCTGAGAAACTCCCTTGCTGAGGCCTTGGTGTGAGTAGAAAAAAATGAGGAATAGAGCTAAAGAGAAACTTATTTTTTTCTGTGGAAGAAACGCTCTTTGAATTTTCTCCTGGAACCCAGCTCTGTGCAAGACATCTTTCACCCAAGTAAGACTCCCACACTTTAAAAAAAGACTGCAAAAATAAGTCCAAATAAGGAAAAATGTGAATACCTTGCAGTCTGTAGTAGGTTATCACTGGAGCTAGACACTTGTAAATAACTCTTGCAGTAGAGGATAACCCAAAGAGTAATACAAATAACTGAAAGTGTGATCCAGACACAGAAAACCTTAACAAATGTCTGAAATGTGGAGCAACAAGATTGAGATAAGCATCTTTCAAATATAAGGTCATGTAGGAATTGCTCTTTTAACAGGAAAGGAAAATAAATATATGTATTACTGAAGGGGCACTGCTACAGAGTAGACACAGCTTTCTGCACTCTAAGAGGAACCAAAGACTATGATACTACATCTTTCCAACTCTGGGACTGATAAATCCAAAAAGGTAGATCCATTCTCAGTGAGGGAAAGTTGAGTGTGCCAGACAGGGGCGTTTAACTGGATTTTAACCTATTAAAAGAGCCAGCATCCAACTGCCAAGAAGTATCACCTGTTTTGTGGATCTCCCAAACACAAAGAATGGACAAAGAATATAGAACTATTCCACGGTGCCCACCAAGGACAGAAGGACTTTAAGCCTGGAACCTTAAGTTGATTTTAACCAGTTGGTATGTCCATGCTTAACATACAACCAGAACTACTATAAGAAGTTTGATGTTTTTCTAACATTCATGCTGTACAGCAAAAGTTAAGTTTTATTAATTGATGCCAACTTGAAATTAAGTTAATTATTTCATACATGGTAATAAATTCTGTTTTTATACAAAATTCAATTTGGTGCATGTTAGCTGTTTTAATTTTGGCTTGATTGTAACCTACAACAGTGGGGTTTGGAAAGGTGGACAAATAAGTGCTGAGCCAACCTTTTCTCACTCACAAACAAATACACAGCCTTTAATATAAAGTATTATATTCCAGACTAATTGTTCTGACAGTCACCAACAAACTTAAATGGGGAATGACAAGTAACAGGCTGTGAAGAGATATCATTTTGAACTTGGGCACTATCACAAACTGATTTAAAAAGTAAAGCACCAGAAATTACCTGCATAGATCTTATTTCTTTCTTTGGCACCATAAACATTCTTGATTAAAACCCTTCTCTACCTGAGTCAGTACAGGCTGAATCACAGTAGGGAAAAGGGAAAATTAATCTGGTGGATGAAGTGGAATCCCTTGAAGAGAAGGGAAAGATTCCCACTGCCATCTGTATCCTCGATGAATCACTTTCAGAACCCATTTGTCTGAAATAAGAAGTTATGTACCTACCATAACGTTCCATGTTAGTTGTCTTCATCTCGCCTTCTTTCTTGCTGTTTGGGATCAGAGCCGATCCTCGGCTCCGACTCGGCCATCTTCAATAGCTCGAGAGCTGTTTACTGGCTCGAGGCTACCCCTTATCCCATAATGTCTAGCGATAGCTACCCAGATCTCATTTGAAATAGCTAAACCAGACATAAGAGAAAAAAGAAGTTATGTACTCACCATAACGTTCCATCTGAGTAGATACTTCATTTGTCTGCAACCTGTGGGTAGTCGGATCCGACCTCAGATCCGAACCGGCAGCTTTCCAAGCTCCAAGATCCGAGCTCCTAGCTCCTCCCCCCTACCCATAATCCCTTACTACCAACCACATTACCTCAGATCGGTTATTTTGCCCTATAGGCTAAAGACGGAGAAAAATCTCCAAAGAACAATACCTTACCGAGGTTCGGGGGATGGCAGGGGGGGGGTCGGTTGCAGACAAATGAAGTATCTACTCAGATGGAACGTTATGGTGAGTACATAACTTCTTTATCTGAAGTAGTTACTTCATTTGATCTGCAACCTGTGGGACAGAGTCCCCAGCTTACCTAAAGACCCTGGGTGGTCCCTACGGAAGGATATTCCGAAGCACCGCGGAGCCAAAGGAAGCCCTACTTCTGGAGATCATGTCCAGTTTGTAATGAGAAATGAACGTATGGGAAGAGGACCAGGTAGCTGCTGAACAAATATCGTCTACCGGAACTCTAGACCAAAAAGCCGTCGAGGTAGCCACAGATCTAGTAGAATGCGCACGCACACCAACCGGCGCTGGCTTCCCAGATGAAGTGTATCCCTGTCTAATACACTGAGAGATCCAATTTGCCACTGTCACCTTAGAAATTGGTTTGCCCATGGCTGACTTAGCATAAGAAACAAACAACTGGTCTGACTTGCGAAAATCTTTAGTCCTATGCAAGTAAAAATGTAGTTGTCTGTGTACATCCAATTTGTGCAATGTGTATTCACCCTTGTTTTGGAAATTCGGGAAGAAAACAGGAAGGTTAATTGACTGATTAATGTTAGCCTCTGTGGCTACCTTAGGCAGAAAGGAAGGATTAGTCCTGAGGGCCACCCTATCTTTGTGAAAAATAAGGTATGGATGCTTAATGCACAGAGCTTGCAATTCTGAGACTCGTTTGGCTGAAGTAATAGCGACCAAAAAGGCCGTTTTCCAAGATAAGAATTTCAATGGCACTGAGGCCGCCGGCTCAAAAGGTGGTCTTGTTAATGCTTGTAAGATCAATGTAAGATCCCATGGAGGAACTGCCGGCTTAATAGGGGGCTTTAAGAGAAACACGCCTTTTAAGAAGGTCTTGCATATTTTTGCTGACGCCAAGGAATCTACGCCATCCCCTATGTGATAATGAGAGATGGCTGCTAGCTGGACCTTAACCGTGGATGCACTAGCTCCTTGTCTAAAAAGAAGGGACAGGAAGTCCAGGATAGTGGGAATAGGAACCGTAAAGGGATCCAATTCCTTATCCTTTGCCCAGATGGAAAAGCGTTTCCATTTACTGTTGTAGAGCTTTCTGGTGGATGGCTTATGAGCTGCCACCAGAATGGCTTTAACAGGGGACGAGATACCGGGAGTCCTAGCCATTAACGGAACTGGATCAACCAAGCCGTGAGCCTGAGGTTGACCAGGTTCGGAGTGTGGCATTTCGTCGGATGCGAGATTAGGTCTGGTCTGGGGTCCAGAATCCATGGGGGAGCCACACTGTGAGACTGCAGAAAGGGGAAACAGATTTGTCGACGCCAGAATGGGGCTATGAGAATCACTCTGCTCCCCAACCGACAGGCTTTCTGGATGAATTTCATCATCAGAGGAAGAGGAGGATACGCATAAAGGAGACCGGGCAGCCAAGCATGGACCAGAGCGTCCCTGGGGGATTCCCCTCTGGGGGGAACTATTGCGAAGTAATCGCTGCATTTTGTGTTTAGGGGAGAAGCGAAAAGGTCGCAGCGAGGTTGACCCCACTTGAGGAATATCTGCTTCGTGACAGATGGATTCAGAGACCACTCGTAAGGGCTGAGGAATACCCGACTTAACTTGTCCGCTAATATGTTGGACCGTCCCGGAATGTGCGTTGCTATCAGAAAGCGGTTGGTGGAAATCGCCCATTCCCACACTCTCATGGCTTCTCGACACAGGGGGTAGGATCTGGTCCCTCCCTGTTTGTTTATATACCAGACAACGGACATGTTGTCCATCTGGATTGCAATAGTCCCTAGAGGAAGAAGGTGATGAAGAGCTTGCAACGCCAAAAGCACTGCCCTCATCTCTAGGACATTGATATGCAATGCAGTCTCTAGAGGAGTCCATGTGCCTTGGACGGACTTGCCCGCGTAATGCCCGCCCCACCCGAGGCAAGAAGCATCCGTGGTCAACGTGGCTTTGACTGGGGGAATCACAAAGGGTCTCCCTTCTTTGAGTTCCTGTGCCTGTAACCACCAAAGAAGGGAGTCCCTGCATGCCCTGCTCAGGGGAATCGGCATGTCTAAGGGATGGACCGATAGCGACCATTGGACCTGGAGAGTCCACTGTAACACTCGCATTCACAGACGGGCATGAAGAGAAAGGCCGATCGCTGCTGACATAGACCCTAACGCCCTCAGGACTAATTCTGCTGGAGGAGCGAGGCTTCGAAGAATGTCTAAGATTTGGAGAGACAAATTGTTCAGCCTGACCGATGTAAGAACCACTTTGGAGATCCGAGTATCCAACCTGGCCCCTATGAATTCTAGGGCTTGAGTGGGGCACAGGCAGGATTTCTTTAGATTCACTGAAATGCCCAAATGACGGGCCAGAGAGAGGGCGTAATCTCTCGCCACACCCAGTAGATGCCTGTTGGGGGCGGTGAGGAGCCAGTCGTCTAGGTAAGGGAACACCTGAATGCCCTGGAGTCTCAGGTGGGCTGCAACCACTGCCATGACTTTGGTAAACACTCTGGGGGCTGAGGTTAGGCCAAATGGAAGAATCCTGAACTGATAATGACTGGCTCCTAGCCGGAAGCGGAGGAACCTCCTGGATCATCTGTCCATTAGTATATGGTAGTACGCATCTTTGAGGTCTAACGAGCACATCCAGTCATTCTCCCGCAGAAGGGGGAGAATAGATTGGAGGGTGACCATCTGGAACTTTTCCTTGTGTATGAACAGGTTCAGGGACGAGAGGTCTAGGATGGGTCTGAGGTCCCCCGTTTTCTTTGGCACCAAGAACCTGGAGTAATAACCCAACCCGGACTGATCTGGGGGGACGGGCTGGATGGCTCTTTTTCTTAGCAACTCTGAAATTTCCAGAGCTGCGGACTCCCTCTGATGGGGTGGAACATCGGGGAGACCTTTGGGTTTGGGGGGGGTGTGTGAATGGTATAGTGTAACCTCTGGATATAATCCGGAGCACCCATCGATCCGTTGTAATGGACTCCCAGTTTGACAGGTGCTCTGATAATTACCCCCCGACTGCCTCCAGAGAGGGACAGTCGGGCAAGCCCTCAGGGCTGTTGCGCAGGTCTGTCCAAGAAAGGTTCTCTAGACCCGAAGTTACGCGGCCCCCCCTCTGCCTCTGGGCCGGTGTCCTCCTTGTCCTCCTCTGCCTCTAGAGGATGAGTGGTCCGCAGCAGGACGGGATTGCTGAGATTTACAGAACCACAGCTTCTTTTGCCCCCTCTGATTCCTGGAAAAGGATCTTTGGGGGCTAGAGAAGCGGACTCCGACGGCCGACAGCGTCTTCCCATCAATCTCGCTTTGGACTAGCGTGTCGCGAACTGTTGAGCCAAATAAGGCCGAACCGTCATAAGGGGCATTCGCGAAGGACGCCTTAAAGGGTTCCGTGAAGTCGCAAAGGCGGAGCCAGGAGTGACGTCGCAAGACCACTCCAGCTCCGCTAGCTCTAGCGGCTCCTTCCGTGGCATGGGAAAGAAGCCGCATAGATGTGTTTGATATGGACTTTAGAGTGGCCATTCGAGTCTCAAAAACCTTTTTGTCTGGGACCGACATGGACTCCGGAGGAGCTGCAGCGTATTCTTTAATTAAGTCACGCTGTAGCCTAATGGTGTGTGCCATGTAGTTCAGCGACCTTATGGCAAAGGTCGCTGAAGCAAACATCTGCTTCCCAATACGGTCCAACGCCCAGGACTCCTTGTCCGGCGGGTGGACCGAAGAACTTTCCTGGGCAAGTTCTTTCCTAGTGGCCGCCGCCACCAACATAGCATCAACCGGCGCGCCTTTGGACCAAAAAGGTCTATCAGAGGGAGGGCTGAGGACCTTGTCTGGGCATCTAGGGATAAGCTCCACGGTGTCGGGCTCCTTCCAAGCCCTGGTGGTAATTAGGTCCACCAAGGGATCGGCTGGGGGGCCACCCAGGAGGTAGATGGGCCTGCCTCAAAGGCCTCCAGAAATACAAACTCATCCAGGGAGGGCTTTTGGGCAGACCACCCCCCACTTATACGCAACATTTCCATGATTTCTCCAAAGGAGACATCTTCAGGGGGTGACCTTGGGGAGCCCTCCGTATCATCCAAATCCGTATCCATGGTAATGGACTCGGGGGAGTCCAGGTGCCTCCTTTTGCACTGATGCTTCCGAGGTGCCTTTTCGGCAGGACTTTCCGAAGAGGGCTCGTCCGCAGGGTGGTGTTCCTCCATAGGAACTAACTGGAGGGCTTGGGCAGGCTGTCCAGATGGACGGATGATCGAAGACAGACCCTGATACAGTGGGGGCATGGGTGGATCCGAAGGCCCGGTCGGGGACCTGGATGACCTCGACAGTACCCTCTCCACTACCTCAAAAGCCGAGGGAGATTCACTGTCCCCAGCCTGAGAAAGTAACCTCCCTGGCTCCGAGGATGGGATCGGGGTTGGAGCCGAAGCAGTCGGACCCGAGGTAGTGGTGTGCTATGACCCAATCAGCGCCGAAGACACATCAACCCTCGGCCCCGAGAGCTCAGATCTGACAAGCTCGAAGGTATAGTCGGCGTCGAAGACACAATCGCTATCGGCGCCGACGTATCCCCGGGTCCAAAAGGGCCTGGATCCGACAACTCCGAGACCCGAAAACGGGTCGGAGAAGGAGCGATCGGGGCAAAAATGGGGGCTGCACTCCCTCCCAAAGGGGGGGGGAGACAAGAGCATCCCCATCTGCATCTGGGTCTGCAGAAATTTTCGCATCATCCGATCCATGTCTGCTTCGGAGATGCTTCGTGTAGACCGCAAAGAGGCAATCGAGGCGGGCCGGGAGGGCCGCCTCGAAGACCTCGAGGGAGACCTATCCTCCTCCTCCGGCTCCGGAGAAAAAGAAGGTGAACGGAGCCGAGAGGACGAGGATCCGGAGACCCTCACTGGGGACTTCGAGATTTTCTCAGGCGGAGCCGAGGGATGAGACTCGGCCCGCCTTTTAGATCTGTGACCCTCTCTGTCTTTGTGCTTCTTCTTCTCCCTGTGGGAAGAAGCACTAGACTCCACAGAGCTGGTACCTGATAAGGGAGGTTGAGTCCCGGGTACAGCTAATGGAGTAGCCGGCGCCGAAGCTACAGGAGTAGCTTGAACCCGGCTGGGAGAGGAAGAAGAAGCCGATTCCTGGGGGAGTTTTCCCACCAGGATCAGCTTATTCTTCCTGTCCCTGAGTGCCCGGGGGTTGAAGGCCGCACATATCTGGCAGGCCTCCGAAAGATGTGCTGCCCCCAGGAACAAAACGCACTGAGTGTGGCCATCAGCTGGGGAAAGATTGTGGCCACACTCAGTACATTTTGAAAATATGGCCTTAGACCCTTCAGCCATAAAAGTCTCTCACACACACACACACACCCAAACACTAGGGAGGGCGGGGGGGGGAGAGAGATAAAGTTAAACTAAGGGAAAAATTAGTTTTTATTTATTTTTTTTTTTTAAAGGGTTTTTAAGGGTTTGATTTTAAAACACACACACACAAGTTTAACCAACAAAAAAATCTATAATTAGAACAATCTCACCAGGCCAGGAGCTCTTCACTATGAAGCAACTGTCTTTAGCCGCGGCAAAAAACGATCTGAGGTAATGTGGTTGGTAGTAAGGGATTATGGGTAGGGGGAGGAGCTAGGAGCTCGGATCTTGGAGCTTGGAAAGCTGCCGGTTCGGATCCGAGGTCGGATCCGACTACCCACAGTTTGCAGATCAAATGAAGTAAATACCTTCAGATAAACAGTTATCAAAAAACTGTTTGTTCCCAGCATTCTAATATCTAGAATAGTTTAGGAAGACTTGGCCAGAAGAATAACAATAAAAGAATATTCAGGCAGTGAAAAAAGGAACTTCTCTCAATCCACTAGGACGGGGACAGAGGGAGGGACGCAAGAAAGAAGGTGAGATGAAGACAACTAACATGAAACGTTATTGGTAGGTACATAACTTCTTAATGTTAAGTTGTCTATCTCGCCTTCATTCTTGCTTTGGGACAGCGTCCCTAGCACCTAACACCCTGGATGGCTCAGTGGAACACAATCTTCAGAATAGTGGAACCAAAGTCAGCTCTGCTCCGGGAGACCTTATCCACCTTGTAATGAGAGATAAAGGTATGAGGGTTTGCTCAAGTGGCAGCTGCACAGATGGAATCCATGGGCAACCTAGACTGAAAGGCTACGGGAGGTGGCTAAAGCCCTAGTAGAATGACCTTTCGGTGTAATTGGTAACTCTTTGTTCCTTAACTGATAAATAAAAGTAATAGTGTGGGACAACCATCTGGATGAGGTCACCTTGGAAACTGGGAGACCTTGTTTGTTTAAGGCATAAGAAAGGAATAATTGATCTGACTTTCTTATTTCTTTAGTTCTGTGCAGGTAAAAACACAATTGTCTATGAACATCCAATTGGTGAAGTTTGTACTCTGCCTTGTTGCTATGATTTGGGAAGAACACAGGGAGATCTATAGATTGGTTTAAATTATTTTCTGAGCAGACTTTAGGAAGAAACGAAGGATTAGTCCTCAGAGCAACTCTGTCCTTGTGAAACACCAGGTAGGGAGGACGAACACATAGTGCCTGGAGTTTTGAGACACGCCTAGCTGAAGTGATAGCTACCAGAAAGAGTGTCTTCCAAGATAGAAACTTGATGGAGCAGGAAGCTACTGGTTTAAAAGGGTGCAGAAGTAAAGAAGTTAGGACTAAATTAAGGTCTAAGAAGAGCTGTTCATCTCAATGTTAGAATTTGACCAACCAATATGAAAATTAGAAATGGCCACCAATTGTACCCTAATCGTAGCGGAAGCGGCCCCGTTGTGCCAGGAATTCCAGAATTTTGTGGAGTGGGGCTGAGAAGGGATCCACATTCCTAGACTCCGCCCAACAAGAAAAACGTTTCCATTTGCTAGCATAAGTTTTTCTCATTGTAGACTTGTGAGAGGAGACGATAATCTCACGTACTGCTGGGGAAATGCTGGGAAGCCTGGCTAAGGTTGGAAGTAGAGCAACCAAGCTGTGAGCTGGAGTGTTTGGAGGGACTGATGCAACCCACCTGATTGATGAATCAGGAGAACTGGAATTGGGTCCAGAGTCCAGGGTTGATCGAGAAGGTAATGGTGCAGGAACGGGAACCATATCTGTCGAGGCCAGTTGGGGGCAATGAGGATCATTTTGCAACTCAACGATTTTGCTTTCAGCATGAGTTTCGGTATCAGGGGAAACGGAGGAAAAGCATAAAGAAGTCTCTGAGGACAATCATGGACTACAGCGTCTCTAGGTATGTGACCAGGAAGCGAAAGACGGGAGAAGTTTTTGCTGCATTTGCTGTTGAAGGGGGTGGCAAAAAGATTGCAGCAAGGCTGTCCCCATTTGCGGAAAATGAGATCCGCAACTTCCTGATTCAGAGACCACTCATGAGGCATGAGGATAGCTCTGCTGAGCCTGTCCGTATCATGTTAGATCTCCCAGGGATGTGCGCCGCAATCAGAAAATGTTGGGAGGAAATCGCCCACTGCCAAAGTTTAAGTGCTTCTCGACACAGGGGGTAGGATCTGGTTCCGCACTGCTTGTTGATGTACCACATCACTGATGTGTTGTTTGTTTGAATTGCAATGGTCCCAGAAGGAAGGGAGTCTTGAAGAGCTTGCAACGCTAGGAGCACGGCTCTCATTTCTAGGACATTTATATGCAGATGGTACTCGTGAGGTTGCCAAGTGCCTTGGACTATCGGTCCCAGATAACCCCCCCCCCCACCCTATCAGGGAGGCGTCTGTCGTCACTGTGGCTACCGGAAGGGGTTGTATGAAAGGTCTTCCCTGAGTAACTAATGGGGAGACCATCCACCAAGAAAGGTGTCTTTTGCATACCTGTGTGATAAGGATCATGTGAGACATGGGTAGCTCTTAAAAGGACCACTGTGTGAAAAGAAGCCACTGAAGAATTCTCATGTGGAAGCACGCTAGTGGGATTAGAAGAATGGCCGCTGCCATGGAGCCCAGAGTTTGAAGGACATACCTGACTTGGATCCTTTTGCTCTGCATTAGAATTTGCACTTGTTGGCGAATTGTGGACACTCTTTCTAGTGGTAACCTTGCGAACATATCCCATGTGTTTAAGTCTGCTCCTATGTAAGTGATAGACTGACAGGACATTTATTGTAATATCTAGCTGGGTGCAGGATGTGATTGTATAATCCCAAGCTTGTAGGAGTTAATGCCTGGTGGTAGCAGTGAGGAGCCAGTCATCTAGATATGGAAACACCTGGAATCCTTGACGTCTCAGGTGAGCCGTGACCACTGCCATACACTTGGTGAACACCCTGGGGGCTGTGGTGAGACCAAAGGGCAGAGCTCTGAACTGGTAATGACTGGCCCCCACCCAAAAGCGAAAAAATCTCCTGGAGCGTCTATCCATCTTGATATGGTAGTACGTGTCCTGAAGATCTAGAGAGCACATCCAATTGTCCTGACCCAGAAAGGGTAGGATGGACTGTAGCATGACCATCTGAAACTTTGTTCTTTGTACAGACTTGTTTAGTCTGCTAAGATCCAGAATCGGTCTCCAGTCACCTGTCTTTTTTGGTACCAAAAAGAAACTTGAGTAAGTTCCGGATCCGTGCTGGTCTGCAGAGACTTCCTGGATGGCTTTTTTTTCTAGCAGTTTTGAAACTTCTATTACTGCTTGCTCCTTCAGATTGGGTGGCACATCTGGAAGGATTTTCTTTGACTGTAAGGGTGGTTGATGGAAGGGAATTTTGTAATCTCCGGGTATAAAGGACCGTACCCATCTGTCTTTTGTTAAATTTAGCCAGGCTTTTGGGTACAGTGAAAGTCTTCCCCTGACTGCCTCCAGAGGTGAGCAGCCGGGCAACCCTTCAGGGATGCTGGAAGGGCTTATCAGAGAAAGATCTCTGTTGCCCTGGTTCTGCGGACCACCTCTGCCACGAGGGCGGTGTCTATTATTACTGTTTCTCCCTCTGCCACTGGAGGAAAAATCACTACGTGTGTCAGGCAAGGCTCCCTGAGATTTATGGAACTCATTTTCCCACTCTTCTGACCCTTGGGGTAAGATCTAGAGGGAGTGGAAAAATGGACCTTCACGGCAGAGGGAGTCTTGCCTTCTTGTTCACACCTAGTCAACGTGTCTTTCACCTGTGGCTCAAAGAGAAAGGAGCCATCAATGGGGGTATTGGTGAAGGACGCTCGAAAGGGTTCCGCAAAGTGACACAGCTGCATCCACGCATGCCTTCTAAGGGCTACACCCGTGCCCGCGGCTCTACTCGCTCCATCAGCTGCATAGGAAATGAGCCTCATGGAGGAGTTAACTATAGAATTAAGCGTTGCTAGCTGGGAAGCTACTTTGGCTTGTGCTCCCTCAGCTGTAGGATCTTGAAGGGGATCTCCAAGCTCTTTAAGGAGATCCCTTTGAAGTAGAGTAAAATGACATAGTTCAGTGACCTCATGGAGAAGGTCGCTGAAGCAAACCTTTGCTTTCCGTACCTGTCCATTGTCCTAGACTCCTTGTTAGGGGGATGAACAGATGAAGAGGTCTCTGCTAGCTCTTTTTTGGTGGCTGCTGCTACCACCATGGCATCAATGGGCAAACCTTTAGAAAGGAACTGCTTATCCTGGGGGGGCTGTAATAAATTTACTAGGTCTCCTCGGAGTTGGTTCCACTGTGTCCGGAGCTGACCAAGCCTTACGACCCACTATGGACATAAGTGGGTCAAAAGGCGGAGAAACCCAGGAGGTGGAAGGTCGGGAACAGAAAGCATCCAGGAATACAGACTCATCCTCGGTAGGGGCTAGGGGATTCCAGTTCCCATTCTGCCTAAGAATTTCCAGACTATCCAAGAAGGAAACATCTTCAGAGGGGGATCTCAGGGACCCTTCCGATTCATCTAAATCTGTATCAGAAGTGACAGACTCAGGGGAGTCAATGTGCTTCCTCTTGCACTTCCTCTTCTGAGGGGGCTCCTCTGAGTGATCAGGGGAGGCCTCAGAAGAAGAGAAAACACCCAATGGGGTGTCCTGGAGCATTGGTTCCCCATGCTTGGGGTCTGGAGGAGGAGCAGAGGTTGGCACAGGCACTACGGGGGACGGAGCTGGTGGGGCTGGTAGTGGAGCTGACTCGGGGGACAGCACACTCCGCATGACCTCAAAGGCGTCCCTGTCTCGAGGCAGGGAAAGCTCCGGTTCCGAAAAAATAGGAATCTTTCTCCGCACTGAGGGGGACGGCTCCGAGGCCGATGATGGAGCCGAGCTCTCCTGTGCCGATGCTCCGAGAGGGAGAACGGGGTCGGACAAGGGTCTGATGCCACTCGCCCCCTTGGAGCTGACGAGGGAGCCTCGGCATCCAGATCCCTCAATGGAAGGTACCATCGAGGTAATCGGAGCTGACGCCGGAACCGAAGGGGATATGGTTATCGGAGCCAATGGTTCCACTACTCGAACCCCAATGAACTCCGGCTCTGAACTAATTAGAGTCGGAGGAGGAACATCAAGGGAAGTGGATGGAGCCGATACCTGTTGAGGAGGGCAGGACAATAATTTAGCTAGTGCCTGCGGCTATAGCAACCTACTGACTACTCTCTCCAGATCGTGATATGACAGCTTAGAGGATCGAGAGGAGTGAAAGCATCAGTGGCTACGCTCACTTTGAAGTAATGGAGACCGAGGAGCCAAATGTACCAACTCTAAGGAAGGGGACCTCAGCCTCTTGTGGCTCCGCGACGGCTCGAAGCATCCGATGGAGCCGACGGGGAGATTGTCTTGTCGGTGCCAGCCGGAACTGACTTTTGAGGTAAATCCTGCACAAGGGTCGGCTCCGAGGGTGGAGCCGATGGCTTAGTGAATTTTGGGGATTTCACTGGCTGTGAACTCTTTGCCGGTGAATCCTGGGGTTTTAAAAGACCCCTAAGAATTAGTTTGTTCTTACGCTCCTGCAGGTCTCTTGGACTAAAAGCATGGCAAATAGAACAAGAGTCCTGCAGGTGAACAGCGCCCAAACAGTAGACGCAACTAGTGTGCCCATCTGTCAGAGACATTTTCTGACAGCATGAGTCACACTTCTTGAATCCAGAAACCTTAGCTTCCTTAGACATGACTGTACCAAAAAAAGGGAAGACTAAGTAAGTAAATACAGACAAAAGAAAACAGTACTACACTAGACAAAACACACCAGTACTGTCTATAACTATGAAGGAAATCTAAGATATATATATATATATATATATATATATATATATATATATATATATATATATATCTTTTTTTCTACAATAAGGGAAAAAGGAAGTAGGAGAGCCTCTAAGTTAAACGGCTAACCTAGGTATGGGGGAGGGGCGGAGAACTCTCTAACTTAAATGAGTTCTGTCAAAAAGGGTAGAGACACTACAGAAAAAATAACTACAACACGTATAACTAACTCTAAATAGAAAGGATACTAGAAAATTTAAATTCCAAGGAAAGTTTACACAAAAAGTTAAATATACGAGACTGAGCCAGAAAAATCGCAGCTGAAGCGGCAAACGAGATCTGGGTAGCTATCGCTAGGCATTATGGGATAAGGGGTAGCCTCGAGCCAGTAAACAGCTCTTGAGCTATTGAAGATGGCCGAGTCGGGGCCGAGGATCGGCTCCGATCCCAAACAGCAAGAATGAAAGCGAGATAGACAACTTAACATCTATTTGTTGCCAAACAGAGAAATGGAGGTTCAAATTTTTAGTAAAGATTAAAGGCTTGCCAGGGAGGAAGCATCCTGAAAACAGTCATTCAGACTTGTTGTCATCATTAACCCAATCTTTCCTATTTTCTGCATGGGGTTGGGGCATCGCATCAAGGGCTTCCATCTTCTTAGATTCAATGCCACTTTCCTACCCTCTTCAACAGTCAGGTCTGACTGATGGCAGTCTACACTCACTCAATTCAGCCATCCCTTTGTTGGACACTCTTTTTTCCTCCTACCTTTTTCCTGTCTACTACAAATCTTCTTCAATAGATTGTCTTTTGCTTTCCTGCACATTTGCCCAAACCACAGTAGTCTGTTCTCTTTGACATTTTCTGCAACTGAAGTAACTTTGGCTTCTGCTCCGATGTCTTTACTACTTCATCATTGTAGCAATGTGTACCCTGCCACCTGTCAAAGGGCACTTCATCCGTTCACCTCTGGCTTCCTCAACTGCTATCCCTTCACTGCCCAAGTTTCAGAACCATATAGAAGTACTAGTCGTACCAATGTTTTTGTACACCTTACTTTTCAGCTTCTTTTGCATTCTTCTGTCACACACTACCTCTAGCACCCTGTGTCAGTTGGCTACAGCCCCTCTCATTCTAACTTTGATCTCCTCATTCAACTTTGCCTTTTCCTCATCCTCTTCCACTGATATCTGAAGCTAACCTGTTCCACTATTTTCCCTTTTATCTTAAATCTCAGCCTCTTCTAATTTCCCCTGTTCGCTGACATTACAACTGTCTTGTCCGTACCCAGTTTCATTCTGTGTGCCTTGGTTTTGCATTCCTTTTTCCTACCATTTACTGAAGTACTTGTTCAGAATCTGCCTGTAATGCCAACTTGTCTGCATACAGCAACTCTCTCTGCTAAAGTAATCCATCACCAGTATGTACAGCAGTGGACACAGAGCGAAACCATAATGCACACCTACTCTGACTGGGAACCCTTTTTTAAGTCCAAATACTGCTCGTACATGAGTCACTGGGTCCTTCTGCACAGCTTGTACAAATTCTACCAGTGTTTCTGGCACTTCAGACCATCACAGGACTGACCAAATTAGCTTATCTGGACCCTGTCATTTGCTTTCTCCAAGTCTAGGAATGCCCAGTTGGACTCTTTCTTGATCTTTAGCTTGTTCTCAACTGTCTCTCAATAAACATTGGGTCAGTTGTGCATTATCCTGATCTAAATCCAAACTGTTCATTTTCCATCTTACTTTATACTACTCTGTATATTCATTTATCAGTTATCCTCTCCAGAACTTTAATACAGTGTAGCAATAATACTCTGCTGCCTACAGTTGTGAATGTCCCTTTTGATCTTTTATATTGCACACTAACACTAAAATGTTTATTTTCCAGTCATCTTGGATACACCATTCTCTCCATACTGTTCAGATGACTAGAGATTAAGCATTTAGGCTTCTTAGACTAATCTTTATTCTGGAGCATTCCTCCTTTCTTCCTAGCACCTCACAGCCACTATTTTTTTAAAAATCCTTTTACCAGCAGCTTGCTGTGTCTGCTTATTTTGCTTTTGGAAAAAGATTAAGAAGTAGCATTAAACACCGTGACAAACATGGAGAAGGAAGACTGAAAAAGTTTAGAAATTCCTTGAATCAGCTTGTCTCTCTCATCACACTTTTTAAGGACCTTCACAGCAGATGGTCCAAAAACTACCTCTCTGACAAAGGAATAATTGAAAATGTCAGCTTTAACATCCTCAGGAAGGTTTTCAGTCTACAACCAAGAAAACCTTCATGTAACAATTCCAGTGGCGGCAGCCCTGGAAGTGGCATTAACCACAAGCACATTTCAAAGAGTGGGCAGGCACTTAAGACACAGAAGCAATAAAACTACACAAAAATGTTTCTTGCTTAGATGAGGGAAACAATGTCATGCTGTTCTTCATGTACTCAAAAGAAGCAAGCATAACTTTTAACATGAGCTTGACAAGAGAATTCTAAAAATGTTGCAGAAGCATACAATTGTTTTCCAGAATCAAAAGCTTTTCCACACTTGTCAGAATGGAATGGATTGGCATTAACCAGATGTTTAGCAGCAGCAGATAGGTTTACCAGGGAAAAAAACACTGCTGGATGTGATCTGGAATATCAGATCTTATAAAACCGAGGAACTTATCTTGAATGTTGGCAGAAAATGAAGGAAAAAGAAGTTATGTACTCACCATAATGTTCCATCTGAGTAGTTGTACTTTATTTGTCTTCAACCTGTGGATCTATGAATCCAAATCGGATCCGACACGGCCACATTACTAGCATCGGATCCGAGCTTCAAGCTCCTTCTCTTACCCATAATGCCCCCTGTCTCCTTCCTCCCTTCAGATTAAGTTTGCTGGTCAACAAAACATAAGCTCAAACTAACAAGACCTTACCACTACTGGCACACTAAAAATTCCTGAGCCAAGTATAACAAGGGACGCCTCTAGAATGTTCATCTCCCATATACAAGGCCAAGACAATAGTGACAAGATCGGGGGAAGGAGGGGACGGCTGAAGACAAATGAAGTACAACTACTCAGATGGAACGTTATGGTGAGTACATTTATTTTATTTTATTTTATTTATTTATTTATTTTACATTTGTTAACTGGGAAAATCCAGCTGGACAAGGTCCATTTTCAGTGGAGGCCCGGGGAGAAAAGCTCTGAAAATATGAGTACAGCAAAATTACAGATAGTAAATGAATAACAGTCACAATTACAGGGAAAAATACAAAAGTTTTAGTACAAGAGTTTAGACAAATTATTAGTAATTAGCCTAGAGAGAACAATTGTAAATAAAAAAGTTTCTATAAATATGCAAAATCCTAGGTAGTACAAAAGGTAATGAGAGTAAGATACTTGACATAGTAAGACAAGACCTATGTTGAGGAATTGGATCCATAGTAGTTGGAGAGTGCAATGATGGGGAGTTGTATCAAGTTATGCATGGGGAGATCCAAGTTTCCAGAAGGTGTGAGTTAAGTAGTTTTTTTGAATTGTGTAACATTTGTGGTAGAGATAATGGGGGAAGGGAGGTTATTCCAGGCCTTAGCAATGGTATGAGAGTAGAGATTTTCCTGCACTGTTGTCCGCCCTAATGGTACTGAGAAGAGATGTAGTGGTACAGTGGAGGGGCGAGTGGTAGAGTAATGGGTGAGCAGATGTTGTAAGGCAGGAGTTTTCTCAGGGTTGGTCAGGATGTTAAATGCAGTGGTTAGCTGTTGGAAAGTGAGTAATTGGAGTAATTCTAGCCATTTAAGGTGTCTCAGTACTTGGCAGCGATGGGTTCTGAAAGTAGAGTTATTGGCAAATTTAGCAATTTTATTGTAACATGATTCCATTTTATCAAGATCAGTTTTTCTAATGTGGATTAAAATTGGGGCTGCACATGTAAGAGTGGATAGAAGGTGAGTTTGAGCTAAGGTGATTCTTGCCTTATCAGTGAAAAAGTTCTTGTACCTATAGAGAGTACCCATTTTCTTATGAACCTTTGGACAGTTTGGGTTATGTGAACATTGAAGTAGGGAGATTTTTTTATCTATTTCTACCTCAAGGAGTTTGGTGTGAGTTGAAGTAGTGATTAGTGTACCATTTTTGGATGAAATAGAGAACGTTGGGGAAGTGGACTTGGATTTATTTGGAGTAATAAAAGTAATTTGTTTTGTTGGGGTTAAGGATGAGTTGAATATTAGTGATCCAATTTTCAATAGCAGAGAAGGATTGTTGAGCAAGTTGCTGGAGGGTACAGAGAGATGGGGCTGCGCAGATGAGTGTCTTTTTTATCTGAAGTACTTGACTTCATTTGGTCTTCAACCTGTGGGACAGAGTCCCCAGCTACTAACACCTGGGTGGCCCTCATGGAAGGATATTCTGGAGCACTGCGGAGCCAAAGGATGCCCTACTCCTGGATACAATGTCTAATTTATAATGTGAGATGAAGGTATGAGATGAGGACCAAGTAGCTGCAGAACAAATATCATCCAGCGACACCCTGGACCAAAAAGCAACTAAAGTGGCCATAGACCTGGTGGAATGTGCTTTAACCTGACCCGGAGGGGAAATTCCTTTGTCAGAATATGCTCGAATAATACACTGGGAAATCCAATGAGCAATAGTCACTTTAGAAAGTGGCTTCCCTAAGAAGGGCCTTGAATAAGAGACAAACAACTGGTAAGATTTACGAAAGGGTTTCGTCCTGTGTAAATAAAATCTCAATTGTCTGTGTATGTCCAACAAATGTAATTTGTATTCACCCCTGTTTTGGAAATTAGGAAAAAAGATAGGAGGACTAATAGTTTGATTAATGTTAGCTTCTGCTGCCACTTTGGGGAGAAAGGAAGGGTTAGTGTGCAGGGAAACCCTGCCCTTGTGAAAAATCATGTAAGGAACTTTGATGGGCAATGCTTGAAGTTCCGACATCTTCCTAGCAGACGTAATAGCTACCAAAAAAGCAGTTTTCCAGTATAGATACTGCAAATCTATCAAAGCTGCAGGCTCAAAGGGAGGGGAGACTAGAGCCTGAAGAACAAAAGTGAGGTCCCATGGAGGTGTAGGATCCTTCACCAAAGATCTTAAAAGAAAGGTACCTTTAAGGAAGGTCTTGCAGAGTCTAGAAGAGGTTAAGGAAGACGTTCTCCCTCATGTGAAAATTAGAAATGGCAGCCAGTTGTACTTTAATGGTACAGGAACTAGCACCTTGTCGAAAGATTCCTGCCAAAAAATCTAATACTGCTGAGACAGGAGCCGTAAAAGGATCCAAGTCTCGCTGAGAGGCCCATATGGAGAAACGTTTCCACTTGCTACGATATATTTTTCTGGTGGAAGATTTGTGAGCTGCCACCAAAATGGTCTTAAATGGAGAGGAAAACCGGGAGTCCTAATAATCAATGGAACTGGAGCAGCCAAGCAGTGAGTTTCAGACTGTCCAGGTCTGGATGCGGAATCCCTGATGGATGTGAAATGAGATACAGAACCGGATCCAAGATCCATGGCGGAACTACTAGATGAGACCAAATGGAGGGGAAACAGACTTGATGAGGCCACTTCGGGATGAGAGGTAATGGAGGATAGGCATAAAAAAGTAGGTCAAACATGTACCAGAGTGTCTCTGCGGGCTCCCCCTGAGGGGGGTTCAGAGAGAAGAACTCACTGCATTTCATGTTTGAAGGTGATGCGAAGAGATCGCAACAAATCCGACCACACTTGAGGAAGATTTCTTCCGCTACTGAAGGATTCAGAGACCACTCGTAAGACATCAGAATAGTCCTGCTAAGCTTGTCTGTTAGAATGTTGGACCATCCCGGAATGTGCATTGCCACCGGAAAATGGCTGGTGGAAATCGCCCATTCCCACACTCTCATAGCTTCTTGACAAAGGGGGTAAGATCTGGTTCCTCCTTGTTTGTTGATGTACCAGACTACTGACATGTGCATCTGAATCGCAATGGTCCCTAGAGGAAGATGGGCATGGAGAGCTTGCAACACTAGAAGCATCACCCTCATCTCCAGGACAATGATATGCAGACTGGTCTCGGAGGGGGACCACGTGCCTTGGACTGTCCTTCCCAAGCAATGACCCCCGCACCCTAGCTGGGAGGCGTCCGTGGTCACTGTGGTTTTGGGAAGGGCTGGAAGAAAGGAGTGTCCCCTGACAAGATCCAGGGAAAGAATCTATCACTGAAGAGAGTCCCTGAAAACCCGAGAGATACAGACTGGATGGGATAGAGGAAGATCTAGTAGAGACCACTGGACTGCTAGAGTCCAGTGAAGGATTCGCATGTGTAGCCAAGCAAGGGGTAGAAGAGTAATTGTGGCCACCATGGACACCAGTACCCAGAGAAATGTCTTTGCTGTAGGAAGACGAACTCTTTGGATATTGGAGACATGAACCCTGAGGTTGCGTACCATTTCTTGGGTGAGGTAAACTTTCATTTGTATAGTATCCAGCCGAGCACCAATGAATTCCAGAACTTTAACAGGGATCAGTGAAGATTTGCTGATATTGATGGTGATGCCCGAGCTGTTTTCTAATAATAGGAAATAGTCCCTGACTTGGCAGAGTAGATGCTTGGTGGGGGCAGCAAAGAGCCAATCGTCCAGGCATGGGAAGACCTGGATTCCCTGAAGCCTCAGGTGAGCTGCTACAACTGCCATCACTTTGGTGAACACCCTGGGGACTGTTGTGAGACCAAATGGGAGGGATCTGAACTGATAATGATTGGCTCCCATCCAGAAGTGGAGAAACTTGCAGGAGCATCTGTCCATCTTGATATGATAGTACGCATCCTGGAGGTCGATTGAGCACATCCAATCTTTCTACTGCAGGTAGGGTAGGATGGATTGAAGAATGATCATCTGGAATTTCTCTTTGGCTACTGACAGGTTCAAGGTGAATAGATCCAGGATGGGTCTTTGGCATTAAAAAGAATCTGGAATAAATGCCCAATCCAGACTGGTCTCAGGGTATGGGTTGGATGACTCGTTTTCTGAGCAGCTTTTCAATTTCTAGAGCTACTGCCTCCCTTTGCACGGGTGGAATGCCTGGGAGGCATTTTGGTGGGAGAGGTGGTTCGGTGAACAGGATGAAATAACCTCTGGATATAATTTGCAACGCTCAATGGTCTGATGTTACGGACTCCCATGCTGCTGGGTGGAGTGAAAGACGATCCCCGAATGCCTCCAGAGAGGAGCAGTGTGGATGGCATCTGTTATACCCCCTCTGCCTCTGGGGGAAGGTGAGTCCTGAGTGTCCCGGGAGAACTGAGACTTTCAGAACCACATCTTTTTTTTGTCCCTCGCTGATTCCTAGAGAAGGATAAGGATAAAAAAAGACAAAAAGAAAAAACTGTCGCAAAACACAAAAACGCCAAGCAGGAACAATAGGATGAACCACTCCACAGAAATAAATGCACCTTTTCAGGCCAAATTCAATAAAACCAATACTGGAGTTTATTGAAGAGAATGAAACAAATGATAAGCGCTTTCGTCTTGACCACTTCAGAACTTCATCAGATAACACATTTAATCAAACAATCTATTTATATAGTACAAAAAAAAAACCTGGGTAAAAAGGTCATTAATTAATAAATTATTACTATTATTTCTGTGGAGTGGTTCGTCCTACTGTTCTTGCTTGGCGTTTTTGTGTCCTAGAGAAGGATCTTTGAGGGAGAGAGAAGTAGATCCTGATGGCAGACAATTTCTTCCCATCCTTCTCACTCTGGACCAATGTGTCATGAACTGTTTTCCCAAACAGGGAAGAACCATTATAAGGGGTATTTGCAAAAGACACCTTGAAGAATTCCATGAATTGACACAGCTGGAGCCAGGCGTGATGCCTCATGGCAATGTTGGAACTGGCTGCCCTGGTGGCTTCCTCCATAGCATGGGACAAAAGACAGATGGACATGTTAGCTACCACTTTGAGAGTAGCCATCCATGTGGAGAACACCTTCTTGCCCTCCACCGACATGGGGTCTAGGGGTGACAGCGACCACCTTGACTAGGTCTCTCTGCAGTCGAATGATGTGTGCCATGTAGCTCAGTGCCCTTACAGTAAAGGATGCTGAAGCATACACCCACTTCCAAGATGGTCCATGGTCCTTGACTCCCGGTCAGGAGGATGGACCGTACAGCTCTCCTATGCAAGCTCTTTTTTCGTGGAGATAGCCACCACCATAGCATCCACTACAGCTATAGCACTATAGCTTCAACTAGTCCTGTCTGGTGGGGGGTTAAGAACTTTGTCTGGGCACCTAGGGATGGGCTCCACAGTATCTGGTTCCTTCCACGTCCGAGATGTAATGAGGTCCACAAGCGTATCCGCTGGAGGGGACATCCAGGAAGTAGTTGGGCCTGTGCCGAATGCCTCTAGGAACACTGACTCATCCGAGGTCAGTTTTTGGGGAGACACCCCCCCCCCAGTGAAGGAGCTCCATGATGTCTCCAAAGGAGACATCCTTGGGGGGTGATTGAGAGGAACCTTCCCTTTCTTCCATGTCAGTGTCTTCGGTGAGGGAATCTGGAGAGGAGTCCAAGTGCCTCCATTTGCACATCCATTTGCGTGGAACCTGGGGGGAACTCACAAACCTCTTGATGCTCCTGTGTGGGGGTTTCCTGAGGCAAAACCTGCACAGGCTGTCCCTGAGATGGCAGGTAGGTTGGGGCTGTACCCAAAACTGAGGGAGTTGGGGCGGAGTCCGAAGAAGAGATGGTCAGGGGACTCGAACTCAAGAGAACCCTCTCCACCACATAAAAAGCCGAAGGGGAGCGGACATCCTGAGAAACTACCAACGTAGCTGTTCCCCTCAGATATGACGGGGAGCTGGATACGAGACTACGGGCGATGAGCTGCCAAGGTGGAGACTGCACTCAGACAAACTTGGAGCCAATAGAACCCCCTTGGATCCGGCTTCAAGAGCTTGGATCTGACCCATTCGGATCTGACACACTCAAGGCAGTGGCTGGTGTCAAGTTACAAGGTACCACTGGTACCGACCCGCCGACCCAGAGTGTCCTCAGATCCAAAGACTCTGAAATCGAAGGTCGGAACAGAGAAGGAGATATAGGGGTGAAAAAGGTCTGCGAGCTCCCTGCTCCAGAGGGAGAGGGGGCCGGCAAGACTCCCATCTGGATTTGGGTGCGGATGAACTTCCGAATCATCCTGTCTATCTCTGCTTCACTCAAACTATGGGTTAACTGGGAGGAAGCCACTGACACCTGCCGGAAGAGCTGATGAGGGGACATCTTTGGAGGAGACATTGACACTTCCGGCTCAGGGGAAAACCTTGGAGAGTGGAGCCGGGGAGTGCTGGGCCTGGTGGGGGTTTTACACTTGGCTGGAGGCCCTACAGGAGCCGAATGGTCTGGAGACCATTTGCGTGGTTTCTCTATTCTATGATGCATGTCTCCTTCCCCAGACCTCATGGCGGGAGGTTGAGTTCCAAAGGTCCGGGAAGGAGAAGAGGTGGGAGCAGCAGAAGAAGAGGCCAAAGCTGGGGTTGCTTTTAAAACAAGCTTAGGCTTCCTGTCCTTAAGGGCCTGTGGGTTGAAGCCCGCACAAATGGAGCAGGAGGTAAGCAAATGGGCCGTGCCCAAGCAAACTACACACATAGTGTGGCCATCGGCTGGAGAGAGCTTATGGCCACACTTTGTGCACTTCCTAAACACAGGTTTAGGAGTATCAGCCATCCTAATCCTTGAAAGAGAAAAAAGAAATACACAGGCACACAAACGCACTACTACAACAACTACAACTATATAAATTTTTTCTTTTTCTTTTTAACAACCAATGAGTCAACATGGGTAGGAGAGGTGTGGGAAAGAGAAAAGAAGAGGAAGAACACTTAACCCTGAAAAGATTTCAATAACTCACCCAGAAAACGCTCAGAGCTCTGGACCACTATGCTTAGCTGAATAGCAGCAAACGAGATCTGAAGGGAGGAAGGAGACATGGGGGAATTATGGGTAAGGCGAGGAGCTTGGATCAGATGCTAGTGATGCAGCTGTGTCAGATCCAATTCGGATCCATAGACCCACAGGTTGAAGATCAAATGAAGTCAACTACTTCAGATCCTATTTTCTCTTACCAGAAACAAGATAACTGGAAAGGTTGACAGCCCGAACTAAACTCTGAGCTAAGACCAATAAATCACTCATGTTCAAAGTAGATGAAAGAGGAGAAGATGTATGTCCGTTTTGCTTCTTTTTGACAGGAATTTCTGAAGAACCTGAGCCACATTTGACAAGCAAATCCTCCCCTGGGACAGGCATTCTATTCTGGATAAGCAGAGAGGTACTCTTGCTCCTTCCTCCAAGACTGCCACGAGTGGTTTTCCCTTGCCCACCACTAAAGCTCCCACAGCCACAGGGGATGTGTTTAAACCCCCCCCAGTCCAGGATGGCTGTAGGAACTACACCAAAGGTTGCCAATGAAAAAGATGAATGGTCTGTTGAACCAGAAATGGTCACAGTAGAGACACCCATCTGAGGATGGGACACTTCAGTAGCCTGCTGAAGTGGCAAAGATTGCATGCTCATTTTTTCTTTTTGTGGATGGAAGAATGAAGAACTAAAGAACTCTTAGGTTGTTATATGGTAAAGCTAAAAAAGGTGCTTGCCTCCTATGGAAGCCTGTCATCAGTAGTCAGGAAAATGATAAGCAGTAAAAAGTCACTTTTTCCACCAAACCACAGTTCCTAAAAGTAAAATAACACAACTTTTACCAGGAAAGAATACTTAGTTTTAACAACTTTTTCCCTACAAAAATAAAAAATAACACTCATGAATAGAAGAAACTGTCATATGACAATCTACTCATGAACGGATGAGACTGTCATATGACAATCTACAAAACACCTTTTCTTAGATTAAAATTATAAAGTTCACAGGAAAAGTTTAGTTTCTGTCATAAATTTAAAATGTGGAAGTTTTTTTTAACCCCTAAAGGGAACTCATCTGCCCAGAAATGGAAAGCATTTGCTAACCACAGTTACTCAACAGCCCACAACAGCAGTTCTCTTCAGCATCAGGAAAGCTCTGATAGGCTTTTTGTCCAAACTACTCTTTTTCTTCAGTTTAGCTCGAGGTGCTCTTGAATCTTCTGAATCTGGCTGGCTGTTTTAACCTTAGCAGGAGATAACCCATATAGTTAAGGCTATTACAACAGTGATCAAAATGATGAACATCTTAACATATTGCCTATCGTATCGTGCTTCTTGAAGCTTCTTTCCTTGATGACGATAGACTGTTTGCAAACACAATGAAAGCATAGGAATGTATTCACATTTTTTAAACTGAAGAGGGAAATGATGACATGGAGTCAACTGGTATCAAAAGATTTGAAGACTCGATCAAAGCAGAATTCACAGTTGATAAAGTAAGTTAATGCAAAGGCCGGGGAGGCTTCCCTATAGTGGAACTTCATTTTTAATATGTGCAATAATGCACTGGCATGAGAGTATGATGACTCATAACTTTTGAAATAAATCAAAGTATGTTTTCAGTAACATAAATTGTATAATTCAAACTTGTTGTAAAGTACAGATGTTTAAGTGCAGTACAGGTTGCAAAGAATATCCTGCCAAGAACAGCCAAATGCCTGTCTAGCATACCAAAGCCTTAGGCCCTTCCAGGATCCATACGTCAGACATATGTTTTACATCCTAGGCGTAAGGTACATAAGATACATACAAGCACCTAATCCTCAGAAATGAATTGCCCTAAGAGAACCAAAGCACAGCAAGAGTTACAGAAGAGTAGAGACATGTGCATCCATAAAAGGGAAAAAGAAGGACAAGGAAGCAGAACAAGGGGAAGGATGGAGGGGTGTCATACTGCTGCAGTGAAAGTACAGCATCTAGTGTTAAGGTAAGTTCTTACATGATTGTACTATGTCCTTCCTTATCACTCTTGCAGTATTCCTTTCCAAAGCAAGAGTACAAAAGCTACTGTACAGTATGGGAGGAGAAGGAAGTAAGAGAAGAAACCTTCAAAAAGAATGCAGCATCGCCCTGGCAAATCCAGCTCTGGACCTAGAAAATATGTCTAACTGGTAGTGTTTAGTAAAAAAATGTATAGAAGACCAAATAACAGTTTCCAAAATGGATCTAGCATCCAGACTTCTGAAGAAAGCACCAGAAGAGGCCCCCACCCTGGTAGAACAAGCACAGACTGAAGAATAAAGCTGCTTGTCACGAAAAGAATAAAAAAAAGAAATAGCTTAGAAATCCAAGAGGAGATTCTTTGCTTCAAAACTGCTAAACCTAATTTCTTGGCATGAAAGGAAACAAAAAGTGGCAAGATTATCTTAAAACTTTAGTCTTATCCAAATAATATCTGAGCTGCCATGCATATCTAAAGTATGTAGACCCCTCTCACTATTATTCTGAGGCAAAAGGAAGATAAATGGTCTAATTCAAGGGCAAGTCACTGACCACTTTGGGAATTAAAAGGAGGATTGATGCAAAGAGAAACTATCTCTTTGAAAAAACAGAAAAGGAGAACTGCCATGAGGGCCTGATGTTCAGAGGCTTTCTTGGCATTGGTAAGATCCACCAAAAGAACTGTCTTTCAAATAAAGAATTGCAAAGTATTAGAAACTGCAGGTTTAAATGATAGCTGAGTCAGTTTTTTTCCAGAAGAAAATTAAGATCCCAAGAAGGTGGAATGGGATTTCTTGGAGGCCTAATATGAAGAGCATCCTTCAAAAACTGTTTAACTTTAAATCTAGAGGAAAGTGGTGGATCCAAAGGCATACAAGCAGAAATGGCTAACAAATGACCTTTAACAGATGAAAATGCAAGTCCAGAATTGAGCAACTCACACAACTAAGAAAGAACAGTAGAAAACCTAAGAGGGTCCTGTTCATGTTTTTGACACCAAATAGAAAATATTTTCACTTAGCAACATATGATTTTCTAGTAATGTTTTTTTTTTTTTTTCCGGCCTCCTGCAAAACCCAGAGCATGTTCTCGAAAACTGGTGTTGAAAAAGAATCACAATCCTATCACCTAAAGAGTCAAATGTAGGGGGAACAGATGAGAGTGAGTGAGAAAGCCCTTGTCCTGTCTGATGAGATCCATTCTGTGAAGTTATTTGTGATGACTGCCCCTGGCCAAGTGAAACACAAGGGGTGAACAACTTTGTCTGGCCAAAATAAAGTCACCAAAAAGACTTTGTGTCTGTCCCACATGATCTTGTGTAGGACCCCTGACAACAGAGAAACAGGAGGATGAGCATACAGGAACATCCCTTTCCAAGAAAAAGACATAGCACCCACTTTCAAAGCCACAGGACTTTTCACTCTGGAACAGAACCTGTGAACTTGTCTGTTCAGAGGCAAGGTGAAAAGATCTACTTGAGGAATATTCCTTCGATGGATAATGTCCAGGAGGACCTCCTTGTGAAGCTTCCATTAGTGAGAATCTGCCCTGGACCTGTTCAGATTGCCTGCCATTAGATTGTGCTCTGAGGGAATACAAACTGCCTGAAGGATAAGGTAATGCCGGATAGCAAAGCAAAAAGAACTGGCTTGCAAAGTTTACATACCACATGACAGTGGTGCTGTCTGTGAAAACCCTGAGAGGACCTGGAACCCAGAGGGAATGCAGGGCTTGAAGAGCTCAGAGCTCTCATCTTTTTGATGTTGATATGATCCTTTACTTGTTGGGAGACCAAACCCCCTGAATCCAACACAGAGCTGAAGCATCTGTATACAGCTCCTAAGTAGGGGAAGGATCCTAAAACTGCAGACTGGGATTCAAAGAAATCTAATGAATCTACCACAGCAACTCCTGTTTGAGACAAGGAGGTGAGAGAGGAATGGGAAATTCCAGAGGATGATAACATAATTGTCTGTAGATACCACTGAGACTTTCTCATGTAGAGTCTGCCAAAAGTAACCACAGGAATTGTAGAAGCCATGTAACCAATAAACGTTCTTGCATATACCACTTGTGAAGGAAAAAGGGACTGAAAAAAGGCTGTCAAGATGACCCTTGGAAGAGGAAGAAAAGTAGTCAAAGGTAGGGTCTGAACTCTACATCCCAAGAAAACTTGACTTTCTTTAGGGGTTAGAACAGGTGTTTTGAGACTTAGGGTGAACCCCACACTGCAAAGCAGAAACATGGTAAACTGAGATCCCATAGAACAATCTGTTGAGAAGGAGGACTGAATAAGAAGGTTGTCAGGATAGACAACATTTTGAAAGAGGGGACTTTAGAACTGAGAAATCCAGAAAATTGCCTCGAAGAACCCTCCTTCTTGGGAACCTAGCAAATTTGGGAATAAAACAATTTGCCTCTCTAGGAGGGCAGAATGGACTAAATAGCTCCCTGAACTAAAAGGTCCTGAAAAATAGGAGGAAACTGAGGAAGTTTGCAATGTAGAGGCTAAGGAATCCCTTAGAAGCAGGGAAGGGATTTCAAAACTATGAACTAACCATTTTGTATTATAGAAAGATCACAGAATTCCATGGTGATCTGCTGCCAGATGAGAAAAGACAGTGTCAACCTGAGGGAAAGAGGAATTTGGCTGAGGGGCAGGGAAGGATGAATGTCAAATAGGGAAAGAGGACTTCTGATCTCTAGAATCCCAAGCAGAATTATCAGAAAACATCATCTTAGAAGTTCTCCTGCCCCTCAAAGGTTGTTTCTGCTGCCTGGAAGGTAACTGCTTTGACATTTAAGGAGAGGGGAAAGAAAAATCTGTCTGAGGTTCTGCAAAACCTTCCCTTTATCCTGTAAGATTTTAAAGAGGTCTGCTACAGTAGGACTGAAAAGATTCTGAGTGCCCACTGGAGAATCCAACAACTTGGCCTTAATATCTTTAGAGAGAGAGAGAGAGAGATTGCAGCCTACGCCAGGAGTACTTCTGTATAAAATACCCTGACATAGCCACCCAATAAGATGCATCAGCAGCATCATAGCTGCAGTAATAGAGTGGTGAGCCACCTGCGAAGCAGAGGTCAATTATGAAATGGCACAAATCTTAGATTTGAAGTCAGGCATTTTAGTCAAATTATCCCAAGTTTACAAAGAACAGCAAGCACATACCTGGTCATATGGGTCTGGTAATTAATGGCTCTGAAGTCCAAGGTGGAGGAAGTATATACTTTTTTTCCCAAATCTGTCTATAGCCCTACTGTCTTTCTCAAAGGGTACAACTTAAGAGGAAGAAAGTAACTTGGAGGTTTGCAGTAGAAAGAGAAGTAATTGCAGGGTAAGAATGAGGAAGGAAGGAATCTTATACAAGAACCTTTCAGCCTCAGGCACCTTGATTTCTTAGGAGCAGGGGGATGAGACACAGAAGCCTAGGAAACAGAAGAAGAAGTATCCAGAAGGGCTTCCAACAAAGAAGACACTGTAGAAGGCATGGGGAATACATCTACAAGAGGGCATAATACCTTTTTTGGACCTCAGACATTTGAGAACCTTAACACTGAAAGTTCTCCATCATTTTTACAATGGTGTCCACAAAAAAAGCTCCCCAAAAGAATAATCAAGAAAGAGTGTCATCTTCATCTGACCCCAAAAGCAAGAGGGAATGTATTTGAGAAAAATATGCTAGAGACTTTCCCTAGACTCTAACTCCATATCCTCATCAGAGGAGTATAACTCTCAAAGCTTTGAAGAGGGAGTAGATGGAAAGCATTGACAACCTTTGGGTGGGTGTGCTCCAGGTTATAAAGGGCCTTGACAGAAAACATGAAATTAGTTTATGGGGTCCTTGATCACAGGAGTCCCATGCTTAGACTTCTGTTTCTTAGCAGGAAACTCTGCCCTAACAAGCTTAGGTGAGTCAGAATCCTGCATGAGTATAATAAAGGAACAAGGGACTTCCTCCCTAACAAGTAATTGGGAAATCAGCCAAGGCCCTTTTGGGATAATCAGCTATGGCTCCCCCTTCTCATATGAAGCACAAATAGGCTTAGCCTCAGTGTATATGTGAGCAACCAACCCCATATCAGCCTTCAACTAGGTCGCAACAGAGGGAGCAGATGATGGAACCAGACTGTCCTTGGGTTCTTCATCCAACCCTGTGGAGACATCTGGTAGAAAACAGACAGAAGAAGTCTCTAAACACATCTTTTTGGACTTTTTAACAGGCAGGTGAATGTTCTGGCAGATAGGTCTAAGTTAACAACTTCAGACGATGCTTCTCCAAATACATTGACAAGGATGACAAACAGCTACACAGGGTCTTGGGTAAAAAGGCTTGACAACTTTCACACTGACTGTGATACTGATCTGCACTTAGGCAGAAAAAACACTTACTCTGTCTGTATTTATGGGGGATCTGCCTTCCACACTCACATTTCACTTTTCTGGATGACATTTAAAATGGTAATCCAGCAAAAAGAAATAACTAGGCTATATATCTGCTTTAAGCTTGGTAGCTGATGCAATGCAATGAACAATTCACAGACTGAAATAAAAAAAAGTAGCCTTTGGACTTGCGGCAAAGACGTTTTGAAGATCAGGTGCTTGCACAACACTTATTTACCTTATGCCTTAGATGTAGGACATATATCTGACATATGGCACCTAAAAGGGCCTAAGGCTTTGGTATGCTGGCCAGATGTTGGTTTTCCTTGGCAGGATATCCCTTTGGTAAAGAACAATCATAAGGAAGCCACAATAGGTGTGTGTGTACTATGCCTTTTATTTATTTATTTATTTATTGACATTTAATTACCAGGAAAGTGTGACTGGGTAGAAGTCCATTTTCAGCGTAGGTCTGGGGAGAAAAGCTTCAGATTTTTACAAAACATTTTAAGAATAATTTTTACAAGCTTCAAAAATAAAAAAGAATCTGGAGTTTAAATAATTATAACAAATTAAACATAATATGAAAACACTGATGAAGAATCGATACAAGGTATATGACAATTACTTGATATTTACAAAAATGCATAAAGAAGGAACAAGGGAAAAGCCAAGGGACAAACAAACAAACTTTCTCACAGAAACAGGAATGAGTTGTGGAAACAGGGAATGGCCTGCTTTTACAGAGAATAAGAGATTAATAAGAGATCAGATTTTATGGAAGATAATATTTAATATTTCCATAATTTTATTTTAAGGCAATAGCAATATTAATACAACAAATACAAAAATTAATACAACAATTAAAAATCCATCTCTTAGTGACTGAACTATCAGCTAGATACATCACATCACACTCTCCAAAACTTCAAATATAAGCTGTTAGTTTAGTTTTCCTTATAAGTTTTTGTAAAAAACTGAACAACCAGAACCAGCAAACAGATAGAAAAACAAGCAAAAAAAAACACAAAAAACATATTCATATATAAATAGGGTAAGTTTAGTTTAAAAAATAAATTTTAGAACCCAACAACAGAGATTTGACTTAGATACAGATATAGGCAAAAAAATGGATACATAAATAAACATTATTCTTCTTTAGTTCATTTTATGGTAACATTATATTCCTGATTGCATCACTAGTATGCTCTGCATCTGCTGCACTATGATATTATGTGCAAGAAATTCTGCATCTGTAATTTTAAAACCATCACTGCTGATCTTAACTAACTACTATGTTGTCACAAGAAGCTTTTTTAAAGAAGTAAGAAATACTTAATGTAAAAAAAAAAAAAAAAAAAAAAAAAAAAAATAATTTTTAAAAAAAAAAAAAAAAAAAAAAAAAAAGAAAAAAAAAAAATGTCATATACTAGCATGTGTGATAACTTCCATAAACACATACTCAATTGACTAAAAAAACAACATGTGTATGGACTAACATCGTATTTAAAACAATTAAGTGCATACTGTCGTATGTTGTTGTAAAAAAACATAAAAATGTGATTTATAGAACAGGCATTAGAATGAATAATGAATAGATCTCTGTAGGAACAGCATTAGAATGAATAAATCATTCAAATATATATAATATATAAAAAATATAAAAAAATATATAATATATATATATATATATACTGATGCCCGCATGTGATAATGTGCTGTGTAGTGGAGAGCATTATATAAAAACCCAAATACATGAATACATGAGAATGAAAATGCAAGAAAATCAACAAAAAACAAAACCCAAACACAATGAACAAACAAGACCCAAGGTGGACACTATTTATAAAACACTACAAGGCATAAATAAAATGGCAGCAATTAATGATGAAAATGAAGTATATACTGTCATGTTCTTTAAGAGAAAAGAGAATGATCATATATATAATTAATATGTTAGTATGATATATATGATATATAATAAAAAAAATGTAAAAGAAATGTATATATGTAAAAATATATAAACAAAAAAATTTTTTGTAGTATATTATTATATTTACAAAAATGTTAGGCAGTTTGTTGAGAAATTAAAGGTATGCTAGTCTAATCTTCTTCTTCTTTCGGCTTTTCCCAGTTAGGGGTCACCACAGCGTATCACCTGTCAGCTCATGATTGGCAGTGGAGTTTTACAGTGTTGAGTTGCCAGCCCGGCACCCAACCTTCCACAGAAGGCACACACACTCACGCCTAGGGCCAATTTAGAGTGTCCAATCCACCTACAGCATGTCTTTGGGATGTGGGAGGTAACCCACACGACCACAGGGAGGACATGCAGACTCTGCACAGAAGGCACCCCAGCCAAGGATCGAATCAGAAAACCTCTTGCTGTGAGGTGGCAATGCTAACCGCTGCACCACCATGGCCACCCAAAGGTATGTAAGTCTAATACAAACAGAAATTGCAATATGATGTGAGGGAAAACAGGCTTATGGTACATTTGGAGAGAAAGTTAGGCAGGAGAATTAGATAGCAGTAAGGATATAAGTGAAGAAGGGAGAGCAAGGAGGTATAAGGAATGAAAAGGTACTTGTTCACATTTAGGGATATAGCTTATCTTGGTTTTGAGCAACAAAAAAAAAGAGCCAGATTTTAGCTAGGAAGTCTTTCACAGCGGTTTTGAAAGATGTGAGGGAAGGTATAGACAGTAGTCTTTGGTCAATGGATCACAATAACCAAATAGGAACATAGTTGTGTAGAATATTCTTTAGTAATAAACAGGCAGATCAATGCTTGATAATTTTATAAGTGGTAAGAAGTTGTCTATATGTTAGTTGATGTGGCAGTTCAAACCAATTTAGGCTATACAGTGGTGGGTTCTGAAAGGGGTATGTGCTACTACAAATTTAGCAACTTTGTTATAGCATTGTTCAAGTTTTAATGTTTGTGACGCCTGGAGGCTAGCAAGGATGAGAGCACCATAAAGAAGAGTGGGGAGGAGATAAGTACTTTCAAGTGTAGTTTTGTCAGTGAGAAAGGTTTTGGCTCTGTAAAGCATCCCTAGTTTTTGATGGATTTCGTATGCAATTTTGTATATGCAGGTCAAATGTAAAATTAGCATCCACTATCACCCCTAATAGTTTGCTATGAGACATGACTTCACTGGCTGTATTATCAAGAGAGAGGACTTTAAATTTAGATTTTTCATGAGAAAGGAATTTTGGGAAATAGCAGTACTTTGTTTTTCTGGGGCTGAGCATGAGTTGTGAGTTATGAAGCCATGTTTCAGTGGCTGTTAAACTTCCCTGAGTATTTTTTTGGAGCTGTACCACATTGTCAGATGTGCAAATGAGAGTGAAATTATCTGCTTTTTGTATTATGCTGGCTGTTGTGTGGAAGTATAGAGAGTGTTGGTGAAAATGTTAAAGAGGAGAGGACCAAAGACAGAGCCTTGTGGTACACCGGTGCTGACTGGGAGATAAGGCAAGAGCATGCAGTGCCATTCTACTGACTGATACCTATTGGACAGGTAGCTTTTGAACCACAGAAGGGTAGGCTGAGAGAGACCTAGTAAGGATATTTGAAGTAGAAGTTTCCTGTGGCAAACTGTTTTGAAGGCTTTAGGCAAGTCAAGAAATAAGGAAGAGACTAGTTTGCCATTATCTCTAGCTTTACTGACAGTATCAGTATAGGTTAGAAGGGCAGTGCTAGTATTATGGGAAGGATGACAGCCATGTTGTGTAGGAGATAAGAGTTCTTGTAGGAGATAGTCTTGCAATTGTTTTTGAATATATTTTCAAGTATTTTGGTGAGGGAAGATAAGACTGCTATATGTTTAAAGTTATTAATGTCTGTTAAATTTCTTCCTTTGTGCAGAGGGATAATGTATGATTTTTTCCCCAGAACATGGAACACAGGATCCCTGGATTGACCTATTTATAAGGACTGAGACAGGCTAGGCAATGCTACTGGCTGCTATTTTCAGGTACTCTCTAGGAAGGTTATAAGGTTATCAGCTGAAGAAGACCACAGTTTAAGTTTAAGAGTATTTTTTATAGGATGTGGGCACAGATTTGAAGGTGAAAGTGGATGTGGTGACATGTGGCTGTTGGGCAGGGTTGGGATTAGATGTTGAGGAATTTTTGGTTATAGATGCTATATTATCTATAAAATAAGAGTTGAAATGTACTGAAGTTGAGTTCTATGTTATCGGGAGAGAGAGGCTTGGGTTGAATTTTTTTCCAGGATATAAGATTTCTTTAATGGATGTGTAAAATGTTTAGGCTTGTGTTAATATTATTCTGAAATGTATTACACTACAGGTTTTGTCTTCATTTATTTGCTTATTAGTACAATTGTGAAGCATTCTGAACTTTTCTATACATTAAAGGCCTATCACTACCTCATTAATGTGATCAAATTGTTAAAGGAGGATCTTTGAAATTTAGTATATGGCTGTTTCAATAAACTTTGATGCTCCTCGGTACTGCAATAATGAAAAAATGTTTGCTATGAATTGCTTGCCTATGATATGATGGGTCAAAAAATTAAAGGTTTGGGTTTTGCTGCTAGATTATTATTTATTGTTTAGGTTCATTTTGGTTTGTGGTATGTACCTTGAGCATAACTGGCTGGATGACATGACTGGTGTCTGTGAGTTTAGAGAAGGTTCTTTGTGTAGCTTTTCTCTGTACAGATTCAACTAAGAAGACCATGCTTGTTAAATTCCAAATGTGGTGATGTAGCTGACTGGGTCTTATTAAACTAGCATGACTGTGTGGGAAATAAGGAAATGATTAGTGATTTTTTGCATTGTTTTTGCTTCCAGGCCTGCCAGCCATTGTCTACCCTTGACTAGACGCTAGCCTATATGGGAGGAAGAGTGACCCAAGTAGCTGTTAGGGTGTTTTTTTCTCTTGCTGGCCAGCATCCCAGAGATGACAGCTTTTTTTTAATTTTTGGCCCAGACCAAACTCTGTTGGGGATGTGATCACCTGCATCATTACAAGGGCTACATAAGCCACCCTGTCTGTTCATGAGTGCTCTCCAACATTCACCTACTGTCACCGCATTGGGTGGCTAGGGTCATATCTTTCATTGTGCCATCCCCATGCATAATGGTAGGTTGACGCTCTTCAGATGGAGTTCTGTCACTCAAGTAGTGGCATGAGCTGCAAGAGGGATACTTCAGAATCCATCCATCTACAATCCCTTTTTCCCCATTTTTGCAAATAGGGTCAGGGTGCCACTTCAATAGTGACAGTCATCTACAGCCAAGACTCACACTGCCAGGTAAGCTTGAAATGAATGCTGAATGTGACCAGACTGAGATACCCTCAGTGGATGGAGCTGGACTGAATCATACTCTCTTTTTATTTGTTGTACGACTTCCCTTAGGTAACTGGTTGAAACTGAATGAGAAAAGAATTATATTATCAGTATGTTTACTTAGCAAGTGATATGGTCCCAGTTACTTTCTGCTGCCTGTATATAATTAAAAGATTTGTGTTTTAGGCCTCAGACACTGGTCTTTGAATTGGACAGGGACCATATTACCTCCTCAATTGGGAATTAAATGGGCTGATAAGTACCCAAATGAGGAATTAACGGTTTGCAACTTTATGATTTTAGAACAAAGTGATGGGGGGGGGGGGGGGCAATTGATAGTTTAAATACTGTAAAAAGTGACTTCCTTGATTATCGGCTTTAAGTTAGTTGGCACTACACTGGATGTGATTACCTTATTTTTGTTAAAAATGATAGCAGTTCTTCAAAATTTGTAAAGTATATCTTAAACTCTAATGCCTTCTACATCTTTACATTTCAGAGCTCTAAGAAGCATATAAAACATACTGCTTACACAGTACATAACTTAAAGCACACTGCTATATAAGAAAGTGTTTATTTTTATTGCAGTGTGTTAATGTATGATTTCATCTACTGGCTTAATACTAATTCAGCTTTTATCGTACAGAGTGAAATGCTTCTTTAGAAATGAAATGTAAACTAATTTGCTCTTGCAGTAAGGAACTGCACCTACATGAAAATTCCAAATGATCTGTTCTTAAATGAAAATTCAAACTGTGCTACAGCTTCAGTTATGTTACTGCCAATGCTTATGCAAAATTCTTAGTAAAAAGATCTACGTTCTGTTCTATGTTCAATTATATTATCTGGCGTCTCTGACCCAGGATGTGGCTGAAAAAGGTACAAGGGCCAGTTCACTTACCAGGTTAAAGTACAGTTGTGTAAAACTTTACCATAACAGTAGATGTCCTACCGATCACTTCTGCAGTATTCCCAAACCTGTGGGTTATCCTGCCAAGAGTAACCTGATGTCCATCTAGCGTACCAAAGTGGAAAACCTTCTAGACTCACTGTACGTCCGATGTATGATCTCAGCCCATGGTAGAAGGGTTACATAAATGGAAATATGGGTGTGAGATCCTTAGGACTATCCTGCCCCAGGTGGACCTTTGAGAAAGTCTGAGTTAACTTAATAAGGAAAACATGTCAAACTCTGAGAAAGAGAAGGTAACTACCCACATTGGTTTACATAGCACAGGAAAAAAGAAAAGATGGAGGACTGTGGGAAGGAAGCAATACTGCAACAGTGAACAGAAGGCAAGCACAGCTGTGTAAGTTGAACTTACCATAACAGTATTTGTTCAAATGACCACTGCTGCAGTAGCCTTAGCTGTACTGGTTATACTCTATCCTGGATAGAGCAGCCAGCCAGCTCCCAAGCTTCAGGGCACCTTTCACACACTCAAAAGTACAGTTTTGTACCTACCATAAATGTAGATGTTCGAGTGCTAATACAGCTGCAGTCATAACAGATGGGTTCTCCTGCCGTCAGGCGGGTCCTCGGTCGGCCGAATTCCAAAGACTAGGTCTGGCGTCGGTTGTCATTGTCTCTCCCCTGACGTCATCGCGACAGGGGTATAAAGGAACCAACCGACGCCATTTTCTTCAGTTTTTCTTGCCCCAGATGTCAGGTGCCCCCAGAAGGAAGGCAATACATAAATTTGTGTAATAATGCAGTGCAATATAATCAAAATACAGTAGTTGCAAGCAAATACATCATAAATGAATACCCCAATCAGGTTGTATGAGGATGTGTTAGCCTATAGGCCTGTCCCAAGAGGGGAATGAGGGAGGGAAACCTGGACTGCAGCTGTATTAGCACTCGAACATCTACATTTATGGTAGGTACAAAACTGTACTATGTTCAGCGTGCATACAGCTGCAGTCATAACAGATGGGTAGAATCCCAAAGCTAAGAAAGGGGTGGTAGGCACTAGGTGGATCTAGGAGGAGCCAAAATTCCCTGCAAGACTGCAGTGGCAAAGCCTGCTCTAGATTTGGAGTATAATGGTAGGTTGTAGTGCTTGGAGAAGGTATGCACAGAACTCCAAGTGGTTGCTTCCAAAATATCCTTGGTAGGAACTCCTCTGAGGAAGGCTGCAGAGGTGGCTGTGGCCCTGGTGGAATGAGTTCTAATGCCTGTAGGTACAGCTTTGCCATGAAAGGAATAGCAAAAGCGTATGCAGTGGGCTATCCATTTTGAGATTGTCTGTTTGGAAATTGGCTTTCCTTGAGCTCCTACCGCATAGGACACAAAGAGCTGTTCTGATTTTCTGAAAGGCTTTGTTCCGTCCAAATAATAACGTAGTTGTCTGTGGATGTCCAAGGAATGTAGTAATCTCTCCCCTTTGTTTTAAGGATTAGGATAAAAAGTAGGTAAATGTATGGCCTGATTTAAAGCTACCCTGGATACCACTTTAGGCTTAAAGGACGGATTGGTTCGTAAGGAAACTCTGTCCTGATGGAAGATGATAAAAGGCTGGACAGCCATGAGAGCCTGTAGTTCTGAAACTCTACGAGCTGAGGTGATAGCCAGAAGGAAAGCTGTTTTCCAGGACAAATATTGAAAATCTGATGAGGCAGCTGGCTCAAAGGGAGGCAAGGTCAGTTTTTCCAGAATGAAATTGAGATCCCAAGCAGGTATTGGTTGTTTCCTTGGAGGTCTTAAATTCTTAGCCCCTCTGAGGAACTGTCTTGAGAGAAGGTGAGAGAATAAAGGTGGATCAGTGTTGTATTCCGCAGAAATGGCTGAGGCATGGATTTTGATGGAGGAGAATGACAGTCCACTGCTTAGCAGTTCAGCCAAATATTGTAGTATTTGAGGTAAATTCAGTTTTCCAGGATCCTGGCCCTTTTTCTCATTCCAGACACAAAAACGTTTCCATTTTGCGGAGTAAGCTTTTCTAGTTGATGGCCTTCTGGCCTCCAAAATGACATCCTGCACCTCCTTGGAGAGTAGGGCCTGCTGTGATGCTAAGGAATCTTCCATGTGGCTAGATTGAGTGTTTTTAGCTGGCTGTGAAGAGTTTTGAAGCTGTGCTGAGTTAGAAGAGGCATTAAAGGCAGGGTCCATGGTGGGGAATGCGTCAGGCTCCTCAGGAGTGGGTACCAGTGTTGCCTTGGCCAGTCCGGAGCAATGACAATCATCTTTGGTCTGTCTGCTCTGGTTTTCAATAGAACTTTGGGCAGCAGAGGAAGAGGTGGGAAGGCATAAACTGTCATTGATGTCCAGCTGAAAGAGAGAGTGTCCACTCTCCAGGCCTTTGGATGGAAAATCCTTGAGCAGAATTTTGTCAATTGATGATTTTTGTGGGAGGCAAAGAGATCTATGTCTGGCCTTCCCCATTCTTGGATTATTTCTGTAAAAACTTTTGGATGCAATTTCCATTCGTGCGGATCTGTCATATTCCTGCTTAGGTTGTCTGCCAGCGTGTTTTCCTTGCCTGGCAAGTACTGTGCTTGTAGTTCCATTTCTAAGTCCATGGCCATGTTCCAAAGTGACATGGCCAGTCTGCATAGGGGGTAAGAATGTGTTCCTCCCTGTTTGTTTATGTACTACATAACTGTGGTGTTGTCCGTTCTTACCAGTAGTTGACCTGGTTGTAGAAGGTCCTTGAAAGCTATAATAGCATTTATTACTGCTAGCATTTCTTTTTGATTGATGTGAAGGTGCTTTTCTTTTTGGGACCATTTGCCCTGAATGCACCGATCTGTCATGTGCGCCCCCCAGGCGTAGTCCGAGGCGTCTGTTGTGATGACTTGATTTGCTTGAGGCTTGCTGAATGGAAGACTTGTGTTTGTTTGATATGCTTGAGCCCACCACAGAAATGCCTTTTGCAGACATGAAATTAGTGGTATTATTGTTTCCAAACTGTGGCTGTGTTGAGACCATATGTTTTTCATGTACCATTGTAGTTTCCTCATATGCAGCTTTGCACATGGGATTAGTAAAATGCAAGATGCCATGAATCCCAGAGCCTGCAGGATTTTCCTTGCAGTCAGCCTGGTGCAATTTGCTAGTGTTCTGAAGTATTGAATTAGTTGCCCCTGCTTCTCTGGCGTGAGGTAGGCCATCTGGGTGTTTGTGTCCAAATTGGCACCCAGGAAAATTATCTTCCGAGAGGGTATTAGCCTTGATTTCTTTTTGTTGACTGTGTATCCCAGAGAGTTCAACAACATTATTACATAAGCCAGATGTTTCAGAAGAATGTGCTTGCTGTCCGCTTGGATCAGGCAGTCGTCCAAATAGGGGTATATTTATATCCCTTGAAGTCTGCAGTAGGCAATTACTGATGCCAGGCATTTCATGAATACTCTGGGCGCAGTAGATAAGCCAAAGGGCAATGCAGAGAATTGATAATGGGTTGAACCTGCAAGAAATCTGGGGTACCTTCTGCAATTTTGTCTGATTGGGACATGCAGGTATGTCTCCTTGAGGTCCAATGTTGCCAGCCAAGACTCCTTGCCCAGCATGGGAAGAAGTCGCTGTAGAGTGAGCATCTTGAATTTTGGTATGAGTACAAATGTGTTTAGGATGGATAGGTCCAAAATAGGTCTCCAATCTTTTCCCTTCCTTGGCACCAGAAATAGCCTGGAATAAAAACCTTGACCTTGTTCATGCGTACGTACCTCTTGAATAGCTTTCATGTTTATCAGATCTGTAATTTGCCTTTGTGCCTCTGCCCTTTGATTGTGTGGCAGGTTTGGCATGCCTCTCATTTTTGGAATGGTGTGAATGTCCTTTGTGACAATATGCCAATTTTTTGAAAATAATGCCAGCTTTCCTCCTAAGGGGGCTGCCATTTGAGACTTGGTTGGCATGCAAAGGGGAAAGTCACTGGGTTTGCTTTCTGAGAGATTGCGAGTTATCCTCACCACCTCTTTGTGTAGGAGCTTGCCATTGTCTGCCTCTAAACGATCCTTGGGATTGTCCTCTGCCCCTCGGGCACCTCTTTGGGGTCTGTCCGTGGCAGGAAAGGACCAGTTTTTGGAAGGCCAATTTCTACTAAAACGTGGGGGTTGTACCTGTAGAAATTCTTTCACAGTTTGCATTGATTTAGCCTTTTCCTCCATTTTCCTTAAAACCTCCTCAGCATTAGCACCAAATAGTACATCCTTTTGAAGGGGGGCGTCTAGTAAGTTAGCTTTGACATGATCAGGCAAGGCTTGTTCCTTGAGCCAGGCATACCTACGTATGACTGATCCTGTAACAGCAGCTCTACATGAAGCCTCTAGAGCATCAAAACCACATTGTAAGGTATGCTTGCCCACTTGTTCTGCACTATGCATCAAATCCTGCAACTCCTTCAGGTCTGGTTGTTCAGGTTGTGACATTTTACTTTTCAATTATGATAACAAAAACTGTTGGTATTTTAGCATATGAAACTGACAGTTTAAGGCCCTCATGGATAAGGTAGCCGAGGTATATACCTTTTTCCCCCACCTTTCTAAGGATCAGGAATCTCTCTCGGAAGGTAATGGATTTTTAGCAATGGAGGCCTTAACTCCCTTGGGGCCCTGTGAGATGCTGAGCCTTTTCTTGGAATATGAATAATCTTGGCCTTCCCAGTGGAAGTGTTCCCTTAAGGTATGCAAAGTTTCCCCAAATGAGTAATCCTCAGGGGGGGATACAGAAGGGATGGATTTCTCCGCATCAGAGTCTTCAAAAGGGGAGTAAGAGTGTTCCTGATCATCAGAGTGCTCTGAAATAATGGAGCCCTGATCAGAGGAGGGGGAATCTTCCTCCACTCTGGGCCTTTTGTCCGGTGGGGGCTGAGAACCTCTGATAAGAGTAATTAAATCCTCAGCCATTTTAAGCATCTGCTTCTTAGGCATGGGGCCTGGAGATGGGCCCTGTGTAGCTGGTCTCTTAGAGTGCATGGTTGCTTTAGACTTAGTAAAAGCCTTGATGGAGAAAGAAGAGGAAGGTCTGAAGACACCTTGAGTGGAGGTGGACCTGTCGACATTCTGAGTTTCAACGCCAAGAGTGACTTCGGTATCAGTAGTCGGGGTGTGGGCCGAGGAGCCTGCGACCGCGGGTACAGGAGACACCGTCAAAGAAGTGTCGTCGGTAGTCAGGGGCTGCGTAGGTGCCTCGCTGAGAACCGGACCACGTGTAGTCGGCTTTGGCGTGGTGTCGGTAGTGGCCGCGGACCTCATGTGTCGGTCCTTATTTTTCGTTTTTTTAGACAAAACCGGAGTCGGAGTATCCGACGACATAGTATAGTTAAATACTTTCCCAAAATAATGCTGGGCGAATTCCGCCCGATGCTTAATAGTGCGTTTGTTGAATGTAGCACAAAAGCGACAGACCGAGACGTCGTGGTCTGGGCCTAAACAAGGTATACAGAGGGAATGGAAATCCTTATGCGGTATTTGCTTCCCACAAGAAATACAATTATTAACTTTGTCTGACATCGGTCTGAGGCAAGAAAAGTTTCCCCAACGGGGTACTTAGCTTTTAAGAAGATTTCGGTTTCCAAATTTTCGTAATCTCAGGAGCTGGCTGACCGGCACTTGCGAACTGCTTCTGCTTCGGGCACTGCGCGGCAAGAAAGACTGAAGAAAATGGTGTCAGCTGGTTCCTTTATACCCCTGTTGCGATGACGTCAGGGGAGAGGTGACGACAACCGACGCCGGACCTAGACTTTGGAATTCGGCCGACTGAGGACCCGCCTGACGGCAGGAGAACCCATCTGTTATGACTGCAGCTGTATGCACGATGAACATCTGATAAGCAGCTTGAGCTGAGCTGACTAAAAGACAAGTTTGGGAGCAATGTCCTTCAGAGCTTTCCTGCTAGCACAGAGATGGATGCTGAGCCCTGAAAGGAGAATGCTATGAACAACAAAAGATAAATGTCCACACCTTGGCATAAAAAAAAAAGAAGTAAAAAATAAAGGGGATGGAGGGAAGGAGCAGGTATTGCAGCAGTGATCATTCAAACATCTACTGTTATGGTAAGTTCAACATACACCGTACTACACTAATCACTGCTGCAGTAGCCTTAACTATATGGGTAGATTACCATAGCTAACTACATTTGGGAGGTAGACGGAGAAGGGCCCAGGAACCCCTGGAGAATGGCAAAGCTTGATCTGGATCTAGAGAAGGAATTAAGCTTATAGTGCTTTGTAAAAGTATGTACAGCGGACCAACAGCAGCTTATTGAATACTTCTAGAATCCAACCCTTTCTAAAAAGCCAAAGATGAAGCCAAGGCCTTGGCAGTGTGTGTCTTGATCATGCTCCGAATAGCTTTGTTATGTTGAGTATAACATAAGGTAGCAGCTTAGACAACCATTTGGAAATATTCAGTTTTGACACAGGGTGTCTCTTCGTCTTACCTTTACAAAAAATAAAAAACTGATCCGAAGTTCTGAAAAATGTATTTCTGTCAAGATAGTACCTGAGTTGTCTATGGACATCCAAGGTATAGAGTATCCTAGATTCAGGAAAGAAAATGGGTAGATGGATAATTTGGCTTAAAGTAAACTCAGATACCACTTTAGGCATAAAAGCAGTATTACTTCTCAAAGAAACCCTGTCTGTGTGGAAAATGAGATAGGGTTAACTCACCATAAGAGCTTGCAACTTAGATTCTCTTCTTGCAGAGGTTAAAAGCAATCAGTAAAACTCTTTTATATGTTAAGAACTTAAGTCAGCCAAGATTACCTGGTTCAAATGGAGCAAGTGTTAGCTTTTCTAACAAAAAATAAAGATCCCATGGAGGGGCCACTGGTTTTCTTTGAGGTGTCTTATGCAAAACCCCTTTCGGCAACATTTTAACATGAGACTGCATTGAAAGAGGAGAATCCATGTGCAGACATGCTAAAATGGCTGATAAATGAACCTTGAAAAGAGGAATAAGAATGGCAATAGGATAATACCTCACACAAATGTTGTACAACAACAGAACAACTAGCTCTGAATGGGTAGTGGTTGTATTGTTGGTACCACCTAGAAAACCTTTTCCATTTGCTGATGTATGATTTTGTAGCAGCAGGCTTTCTTGCCTCCATTAGTATCTGCTGCATGTTTTCAGAAAACAGGTACCTAAAAGGAATTAAAACCCCATCATCCAGAGAGTCAGTTGAAGATGACTGATGCCGGGGTGTATAAACCACTATTACCCACTTATATCCCTGTTCTCTTATAGACTCCATCCTCTAATGTCCTATTTTTGTCTTATTTTAAAAAAAATCACAGTACTGCATAGTGCAATTGCTTGGTCTGTATTACAGAATGCACTGCTCTATCAATCATATTGTATATATGCCTATATTGTTTGCAGTAACTGTATTTTGTACTACTGTGGAGCTTTTCTCCCCATGGCCCAGTAGGACACTACCCAGTAAACAAATGTAATAAATAAATAAAAATAAAACACCCCTGGCCTTTTGTGAGCAAATCCAGTCTGTGAAGAAGCTTGTGGTAATTTCCCCTGGCCATTTCCAAAAGAAGGGAGAACTATGGTTGCCTGGGCCAGAAGGCAGTCACCACAATAATACTGTGGGATTCCTTCTGAATCTTCAGAAGTACCATGAATATTAGTGGAAAGGGTGGAAAAGCATTCAGGAAATTCTTATCCACAGAAAACAATAGGCGTGTCTTCCAGGCCATCTTGCATGGACACCTAGAACAGAATTTTACCAGCTGATTGTTCAGAGTGGAGGCAAAGAAATCTACTTGAGGAATTCCCCACAGATAGATCAAATCTTGGAAGAGTCTCCCCAATCTAATTTCCATTTGTGAGGGTTCTGCCCTGGTCCTGCTAAGATTGTCTGCCAAATAGTTTTGCTCTGAAAGAATGTAGGATGCCTACAGAGTGAGATTGTGTTGTAAAGCTATACCCCAAGCTAACATGGCTAGTCTGCCAATGGGGCGTGACCTGGTTTCCCCTTGCTTACTGATGTATGGCATGATTATTTTACTATCTGTAACCACTTGAAGAGGTCTCAGGGACCAAAGATGATACAGAGAATTGAGTGCCCTGATCAAGGCAAGCATCTCCTTTATATTTATGTGCTTGCATCTGTCTTTGGTGTCCCACACCTCCTCCACTTTTATTCCTCCTGTAACTGCTCCCAAAGCAAAGTTTGAAGTGTCTTCAATGGCTAACTGCTTTGGAGCAGAGAGGGAGAAGGGGCAGTGTTCTGAACTGATAAAGGCTGGCTCCTAGCCAGAAGTGTAAGAATCTCCTAGACCGCCTGCTTATTTTTATATGATAGTACACATCCTAGAGATCTATTCAGCACATCCAGTTGTCCTTTTCCAGAAATGGAAGAATGGACTGAATTGTGACCATCCACAACTTTGTCTTTCAAACAAATCTTGTTTAGATTGCTTAACTCCAGAACTGGCCTCCAGTCCCCTGTTTTCTATGCCACTAAAAAGAATCTTTAATAAGTTCCAGATCCTTTCTGGTATGAGGGCACCTCTTGGATGACACTTTTGTCTAGCAACTTTTGTATTTGTACAGCTGCTTGATCCCTCTGAGATTGGGTGGTACATTGCGGATTTTCTTGGAAGTTGGAGGAGAGAGGGAAAATAGAATTATATATCCTCTGGATATGATCTTCTGCAGCCAAGTATATTTTGTTATCTCTAGCCAGGCTCTCTGGTGCAGGGACAAATGACCCCCCCCCCGATTCCCTCCAGAGGGAGACAGTTGGGCCTCCATCAGGAGCGCTAGAAGGGTTTGCCAAAGAAAGAATCTATGGACCCTTGATGTTGCAGGCCTCCTCTGCCATAAGGGTGAAATTGACCATTTGAATTTCCTCCTCTGCCTCTGGAAGAAGACCCTCCACATGTCTTGGAAAGATCCTTGTGATTTCTTGAACCACAGTTTCCACCTCCCTGGTGATTCCTAGAGAAGGATAATTTGGGGGGGGGGGGTGAAAAAATATATGCCCATGGCAGAAAGGGTCTTTCCATCCTTCTCACAACTGGACAATGCCTCTTTTACTTTGGGGCCAAAAAGACAGATGCCATCAAAAGGAGCACTGACGAACACAGACTTAAAAGGCTCTGCAAAGTCACATAAGTGCATCCAGGCTGTCTCCTGATGGCTACACCTGAAACCACTGCCCTTGAGGTTCCTTCTGCTACACTGGAAATCAGCCTCATGGATGAGTTTGACATTGATTGAAGGGAAGCCATCTGTGAGGTGACCGAATCCCTCACTTCCTCAGACAAGATTCAGCAAGTGTATCCGAACGAGTTCCTTTATCAGATCTCTTTGCAAGCTGGTGAAATGTGCCAGATAGTTCAGGGACCACAAGGCGAAGGTCCCTGAAGTGTAGACAAGTTGGCTTCCCAAATCTGTCCATGGCCAGCAACTCCTTGGGAGGGGGGGGGGTGAACAGAGGCACTTTCATCAGCTAATTCTTTCCTGGTGGCCACTGTTACAACCATGGCATCAACATGTCTGTCTTCCAGAGGAGACATAATTTTGTCAGGCTTCTTTGACATGGGCTCAATAGAGTCAGCCTCCTTCCACACCTGTTGCGAGACCAAATCTAGGAGCTCGTTGGCAGGCGGAATCATCCAGGATATAGATGGGCCAGTACCAAAAGCCTCAAAGAGTACAGATGCTTTCGATGAAGGATTGCTGGACTTACAGCTACCTCTCTGTTTTAGGATTTCAAGGATGTCTCTGAACAAGAAATCCGCAGTAGGTGACCATGGGGATCATTTGCACTCCTCAAAATCAGTGTCTTCCATGACCAATTCAGGGGAATCTAGATGCTTCCTCTTACATGTCCTCTTCTGCGGGACCTCTTCCATCAGAAGAGGTAGAAATACCCAATTGGGTGTCCTGAGGTTTTTGTACTAGCTACCCCTGTGGGAGGGTAAGCAGAAACTCCTGACGCAGAGCAGAGGATACAGAAACCCAGGGAATAGGACCTGTCTGTATCATGGAAGCTGACAGGGCTCTCTCCAAGGTCCTAAAGGCCAAGCTTCCTGGAGAGGGATAAGGACCTGAGTCCAAAAGGCAGGCTTTCAGATCCCTGGTCCCACCCTGCTCTGAGGAAAGCTGCCGTGAGGCAGACGTAGGAGCTGAACTAACTCTTGCCGAAGCTCTAAGGTGTAAACACAGCTCCGAAGTCCTTGGAGTTGACTGAAACACCTCTCATCTCTCAGGCTAGAAACAGCTCTAAGAGCTCTCCAGATCTGATAGTGTGAAGGAGCTCAGAGCAAACTTCTGATCCGAGGATACGGCAATTTTCGGACACAAAGAAGACGGGCCTGAACGACTTGGATCCAAGGGCTCCAAACTCAAGGAGGGACTCAGAGGAGGAAGAGTGAAAAGTGGAGTCTTAGATACAATGGCTTCCTGACAAGAAGGGGGTAGAAGCCAAAACAACCACTTGCACGCTCTGCGCCAAAAGTATCTGTCTCACTACCCTCTCCACATCTTCTACTGTGAGCCTCCTAGAAAAGACAGAGGACTGCTTGAAGGGACAGTTGGGTCTGTAAAGAAAAGGAGAAGGTACCTGTGACAAGACAGGGTCCAGAGATGGCGAGTATATTGTCCTAGGTAGTGTGTCAGAAAAAGGAATCTTTTGGCCACATTTCCCACACTTCTTAAACCCTGCTGGAGTTTTCCCTTTTTCAGCCATGACAAGAAAAAAAAAACAACAGTACAGGAAGGCTACAGAAGATGTAGCACAACAAACAAAAATTAGAAAAAAAGAAGTTATGTACTCACCATAGCGTTCCATCTGAGTAGTTGTACTTCATTTGTCTTCAACCTGTGGGTAATCGGATCCGAGACGGTAGCTTCACCGGCATCTGATCCGAGCTCCAAGCTCCTCCCCTTACCCATAATACTTCTCCATCTCCTTCCTTCCCTCAGATTGAGTTTGATGTACCATCAACCTAAGCCCGACCCAATTAGACCTTACCACAACAGGTTATATACAAACCTAACAAGTATGAACAGGAGAGTCGCAGAGGCACCCTCTCCCACCTACCAGTGTAATAAAACAATAAGGACAGGGGGGAAGGAGGGAGGGACGGTTGAAGACAAATATAGTACTACTCAGATGGAATGTTATGGTGAGTACATAACTTCTTTATCAGAAGTAGATTACTTCACTTGCTCTTCAACCTGTGGGACAGAGTCCCCAGCTACTTAACACCTGGGTGGCCCTCATGGAAGGATATTCCGGAGCACCGCAAAGCCAAATGATGCTCTCCTTCTAGATATCATATCCAGTTTATAGTGAGAAATAAAGGTATGAGACGAGGACCAAGTAGCCACAGAACAAATATCATCCAGAGACACTCTGAACCAAACAGCTGCTGAGCCATGAAAATGGTAGAATGTGTTTTTACTTGACCTGGAGGTGACATGTCCTTGTCTTTGTATACCTGCAGGATACAATGAGAGCTCCATTGAGCCAAAGTTACCTTGGAGATTGGTTATCCCAGAAAGGGTTTAGAGTAAGACGCAAATAACTGGTCGGACTTGCGAAAGGCCTTAGTTCTGTGTAAGTAAAACCTCAGTTGTCTATGTACATCTAACAAGTGTAATTTATATTCACCCCTGGTCTGAAAAGTTGGGAAGAACACAGGTAAGTTAATCATCTGCTTGATATTAGTCTCAGAAGCCACTTTGGGAAGAAAGGATGGATCGGTACGAAGTGACACCCTCTCCTTATGGAAAACCATATACGGAGCTTTGACAGACAAAGCTTGAAGTTCTGACAGACAAAGCTTGAAGTTCTGAAACCCTTCTAGCTGAGGTGATAGCTACTAGGAAGGCCATTTTCCAAGATAAGAATTTTAGGTCTACTGACGCAGCTTGCTCAAAGGGTGGAGCAACCACAGCCTGTAAAACCAAAGTCAAGTCCCAAGGAGGAGTAGGATCCTTCACCAGGGGTCTTAAAAGAAAGGTACCTTTAATAAAGGATTTACAAAGTTTAGAAGATGCTAAAGAAACCATGTTCTCCCCAAAATGGAAGTTGGAAATGGCAGCCAGTTGAGCTTTTACAGCAGAATAGCTAGCACTTTAACGGAATATATATGCCAAGAATTCCAACACCGCCGGGACAGGAACTGTGAATGGGTCCAGGTCTCTCTGAGAAGCCCAGACAGAGAAACACTTCCATTTACTATGGTAAAGCTTCCTAGTAGACAATTTGTGAGCTGCCACCAGAATAGTCTTGACCGGAGAGGATAAACCGGGAGCCCTATCTATCAAGGGAACTGGAGCAGCCAAGCAATAAGCTTTAAACTGTCCAGGTTTTGATGAGGACCCCCCCGAGGGGTGAGACATGAGATCCAGAATAAGATCTAAGATCCATGGAGAAGCTAGTAGATAAGATCAGAGGAAGGGAAATCATACCTGGCGAGGCCAAAACGGGACAATGAGGATCACTTTGCTCCCCAGCTCCGCTAACAAAGGATTCAGAGACCACTCGTAAGGCATCAGAATAGTCCTGCTCAGTTTGTCCGCCAGTATGTTGGAACATCCCGGAATGTGCATTGCTACAAAAAACTGGCTGGTAGAAATCACCCATTCCCACACTCTCATGGCCTCATGACAAAGTGGGTAAGATCTGGTCCCTCCCTGCTTGTCGATGTACCAGACCACTCTCATCGGGGACCACGTGCCTTGGGAGGTGTCCGTGGTCACCGTGGCTTGGGGAGGGGCTGCAATAAATGGCTGTCCCTCAGCCAGTTTCGAGGAGTGCATCCACCAGAGGAGAGACTCCCTGCCAGCCCTGCTGATGCATATTGGATGTGTCAACGGTAGATCTAACTATGACCACTGGACTGCTAATGTCCACTTAGTACCCATATATGTAGACGAGCACAAGGAAGAAGAATAATGGTGGCTGCCATGGAACCAAGACCTCATAGTACCATCTCTGCTGAGGGGAGGTGTGACTGAGTAATCAAGGACACATGGAGTACGCTCCAAATTCTTTCTGGGGTTAGAAAAACCTTCATTTGTGTCTATCCTTGCACCAATGTACTCTAGTACCTGGACTGGGTTCAGAGAAGACTTGTTTGTGTTGATAGTGATTCCCAGATGATCTGACAGCGTCAAAAAGTAGTCTCTGGCTTGACAAAGTAGACACTTGGTGGGAGCAACAAGGAGCCAATAATCCAGGTATGGAAAGACCTGTATTCCCTGAAGCCTCAGATAAGCCTCTACAACTGCCATGACCGTGGTGAACACCCTGGGGGCTTTGGTGAGACTAAAGGGTAGGTCTCGAAACTGATAATGATTGGCCCCTGGCTGGAAGCGGAGGAACCTCCTGGAGCATCTGTGAATCTTTATATGGTAATATGCATCCTGGAGATCTATCGAGCACATCCCATCTTTCCCCTGTAGTTAAGGCAGGAAGGATTGCAACATGACCATCCAGAACTTCTCTTTGGCAACTGACAGGTTGAGAGTGGAAAGATCCAGAATAGGTCTTAGGTTCCCTCGTCTTTTTTGGCACCAAAAAGAACCTGGAATAGATGCCCGATATAGACTCATCTTGGGGGACGGGTTGGATGACTCGTTTCTTTAGCAGCTTGTCTATTTTGAGCGCTGCTACCTCCCTTTGCGTGGGTGGTACATCTGGGAGGTGTTTTGGGGGAAGAGGAGATACTACAAAGGGGACGGAATAGCCTCTGGATATGATCTGAAACACCCAATGGTCTACTGACACGGACTCCCATGCCATTAGGTGCAATGAAAGATGACCTCCGACTGCCTCCATAGCAGAGCAGTCGGGCAACCCCTCAGGGCTGCTGCACAGGCCTGTCCGAGAAAGATTCTCAAGACTCCACGTTCCTCGGACCTCCTCTGCCTCTGAGCTGGCTTCTATCAAACCCCCTCTGCCTCTGGGGGAAGATGAGTCCTGACTGTCCTGGGAAAACTGAGATTTCCAGAACCACATCTTCTTTTGCCCTCACTGATTCCTGAAGAAGGATCTTTGTGGGGTAGAGAAGTGGATCCCGATGGCAGACAGTGTCTTCCCTTCCTTTTCACTCTGGACCAATGTCTCGCGAACGGTCTTCCTGAACAAGGAAGAACCATCATAAGGGGCTTTTGTAAATGATGCCTTAAAGGATTCCGTGAACTGACTCAAACTGAACCAAGCGTGATAGCCTCATGGCAATTCCAGACCTGGCCGCCCTTGCTGCTCCAGTGGCATGCAAAAGGAGACACATGGATGTGTTAAGATATCACTTTTAGAGTAGCCATCCACATGGAGAATGTGTGCTTATCCTCCGGTGACATGGACTCCAGGGATGACTCAGCTAGCTCTTTGATAAGGTCGCACTGCAGTCGGGTGACGTGTGCCAAATAATTCAGTGCCCTTATGGAAAAGGTGGCTGAAGCATACACCCGCTTTCTTAGACGATCCATCGTCCTGGACTCTCGGTCTAGGGGATGGACCGTAGAACTTTCTTGTGCTAGTTCATTCTTGGTCACGGCTCCTACCACCATAGCGTCTACAGGGGACCCTTTGTTCCAACTAGGCCTATCCGAAGGGGGACTTAGGATCTTGTCTGGGCATTTCAGAATTGGCTCCACAGTGTCCAGTTCCTTCCATGCCTGGGTGGTGATAAGGTCCACCAATGGATCCGTGGGGGGGGGACCCAGGAAGTAGGCCCATGCTGAAGGCCTCCAGTAACACCGACTCATCCGAGGTAGGCTTGGGGACTGACCACCCCCCATTGGCGCAGGAGTTCCATGATGTCTCCAAAGGCGACATTGTCGGGGCGTGATCTGGGGGAGCCTTCCTCTTCCTCCAAATCGGTATCCTCAGTGAGGGACTTTGGGAAGGAGTCCAGGTGCCTCCTTTTGCATGTCCGTTTGCGAGAAGTCTCTTTGGTGGGACTCTCCAGAGTGGACTAGCAAACTGCCTGTTGTTTCCACAAGGGGAACTGCCTCGGGCACATCAGCCACGGGCTGTCCCTGAGTGGACAAAATGGCCAATTTCACTTCCAGAACCAAGGGAGTCAGGGCGGAATCCCAGGAAATAGTCAGGGTCCTCGACCCACTCAAGAGAACCTTTTCCACCACATCAAATGCTGAAGGAGAACAAACCTCCTGGGACACCAGTAAGGAAGCAGCTCTCCTCGGATCAGACTGGGGAATCGGAGCACAGATGCCAAAGGGAGCACCATGACCAGACAGGGTCAGAGCCGATGGAAACCCCATCTCAGATCTGATGCCCAGACTATGGCTCAAAGAGCTGGTTGGGTCTGAACTGGTTGGATCTGACATGTTCAAGGTAATGGCTGGCATCAAGGTACAAGGTACCATCGGTGCCAACCCCCCCCCCCACTCTGAGACCTCTCGGATACAAAAACTCCGATACCAGGGGTCAGATCAGAGAAGGAATTATAGGAGTGAAAAAGGGAAGCGAGCTCCCTGCTGAAAAGGGAGAGGAGGCTGGCAAGACTCCCATGTGGATCTGGGTGTGAATGAATCTTCGCATCATTTTGTCTATTTCCACTTCACTTAAGCTTCTGGTGGAGTGCAACGATGAGGCCACTGACGCCGACCTGGAATGTCGGTGCACAGAAGCCCTAGAAGAAGGTCTAGGCTTCTCCAGCTCTGGTGAAAATCTAGGTGACCGGAGCCCAGGTGTGCTAGGCCTAGTAATAGCCTGTAGTTTTTGAGAAGGACCTGATTGACCCAAACAGTCTGGGGATCTCTTCCTCGCCTTGTCCCTGTCCTGTTTAGAAAGGTCACCTTACACAGGCCTCTTGTCAGGAGGATGAGTCCCGGCCTGGAAGGAGGATGAAGGGGGAGTAGAGACAGTCACAGCCGTGATTGAAGTAGTCGCGCGGATAGCTGCCCCTGAAGCAGAAAGTAGCCCCTTCATAATAAGTTTGGCCTTGCGGTCTTTCAAGGCCCTAGGATTAAAAGCCCGCATAAATCTGCCAATCAGTAGACAGGTGAGAGGCTCCTAAGCACACAATGCACAGAGTGTGGCCATCGGCTGGGGACATCTTGTGTCCACACTCTGTAAACTTCCTAAAAATAGGTTCAGTCATGCTAGAAAAGAGAAATGAAAGGTTTTTACCCGACCCAACCATGCACACACACAGACTAACTAACGAGGAGGGGAAGAAAGGTAACTACTACACTAATCAACTCTCTCTTTTTTTTGTTTGCTATGAAACACAATGCACAGCAAGGTAGGGGAGGAAAGAAGGGAAAATCTGACCTAACTCTATTAGAAAATAGACTCACTTACCCAAAAAATCACTTTATAAACACTCACCACGCCTGGAGCTCCAAGACCATGATGCTAGGCTAAGCCATGGCTAACAAAATATGAGGGAAGAAAGGAGATGGAAGGGTATTATGGGTAAGGGGGAGGTGCTTGGAGCTCAGATCAGATGCTGGTGAAGCTGCCGTCTTGGATCAAATCCGGATCCGAATACCCACAGGTTGAAGAGCAAATGAAGTAAACTACTTCAGATACCATAATATTATATATACTTTTTTCTTTTTTTTTAAACTACAAAGAAAAAGAAAATGAGGAAAAAGGGACGGACTACCTACCTACAAAGGTAGTAAAGCTATGTTAAAACATAGATGGTAAGGGAGAAAGAAAAGGTGTAGAGAATACTATCAATAGTATTTTGAGTAAGCTATTACAGAAATGGAGAAATAGAAATTTTAGATAGCAAAAAACTACAAAAAAATCACACTTACCTATGTTGATAGCTTGACAGTGAAATAACCACGCTTTTCACCTAACGGTGGCAAATGAGATCTGAGGTAATGGGGAAGATTAATTACGGGTAAGGGAGAAGCTCGAGAATTTGGATTGCCACGAGCTTTTACAAGTGGCTGAGTCAGACCTGACACCTGTGATCTGACCCCATCATTCGAGGGCAGAATTAAAACTGACAACATAAGACTGTCATTTTTACATCTTCTGGGAGGTTCTTAGAATGCAGCCAAGCAAACCTCTGTAAAACATTACCAGTGGCCACAGCTCTGGAAGAAATATAAACAGAGTCATGCACACACTGCAAACAATGAGTATTGACTGTGCAACAGAAGTAACTTAAGTTGTTTAATGCAGACTTTTTTTCACAAGAAGAAACTGTAGGTAAAACATTTCCTATACTTTCAACAAATTGTCAAAATAAACTTTAATATATGAGCCTGACAGTTCAAAATTCTGAAGATCAAAATTGCAGAAGTATACACTTTTTCCCCATATCTAGCAATAATTTTCCCATCCTTATTAGAAAAAGTAGGGCTGGCATTAACTAATTACTTAGCAGCAGTGGACTGAAGACTAAGGGTACAGCTGTTATACCAGGTTTGAGAATAGTGTACAAAAAATTTAAAGAGCAAGGAACTTCTAAATCATATCTACCTTTTTATGGATAGCTGGCTAAATATCAGGAAAATTAGACACACCTAAAACAGACAAGGCAGGAGTAATGAGTGTATGTTCTGAAAATCTTTCTGTAATAACTCATAGTACTTTCTGAGGGACTGAGAAACCTCAGTGTTCTCCCACTGAAAACACTGAGACACTCCAGCAAAGAGAAAGAGATACACTCTCAGGCATCATCAGAAACTGAGCTCTCCTCTGAGTCTGAATCAGAAATCTGAGGACAAAACCCTGAATCTGTCCCTGCATCTTCCTGTTCAGATTCAGAATCCTGAATCTCTTCAAGAAAAGTGGAATCCCTTTTTATTTTACAGAAACTACTTTACAAGAAGGACTGATAACCTGAATTAAACCATAAGCTAGTCCCAGTAAACTACTCCTATCCAAAAAAATTAGAAGTGGAATCAATTCATGCTTGGTTTTCTGTTTCGTTTTGACAGTTAAAATGGAGCTAGTAAAATTACTAATGGCAGCAGCAGTTTCCCAAGGGATGGGCACAGCATTCTGACACAAAAGAGAAACCTTCCCTTTTTCCTCTCTCAGGACAAACAAGAGGTGCTCTCCCTTTTCAACTGAGGGGATTCCAAAAGCCGCAGAGGATGTGGCTAACCCCAGGTCCATAGTGGCTGTAGGTGCTACACCACAGAGATACGGGGTCAAAGGTGACTGGTCTGAGGTGCAACGAATGGCCACTGCAGAGTCACCCACCTGCTGCTGAGGCAAATCGGTAGCCTGCTATGGTGGTAAAGGCTGTTTGCTTAATTTTTTATTGTGGCTGGAAGAAGGACCAACCATAGGACCGGTAGTGTGTTCCATGGTCAGGTTGAAAATGATGGCTCTTTCCCAGGGAAGACAAGCAGCAAATGCTGGTAAAAGTACCAGTCTATAAATGTTATTTTTTTTGACAGAAAAAAAAAAACAGTTTAACAATATGTTAAAATATTAATGGTGGCCCCACATTTGAAAACTTTCTCCTCAGAAAATATGTTTTCAGTAAGTTTACACTACTTTTAAATTGACAGAAAAAAAGGAGTGTTCCATTTAAAGTACATTATAGTCTAGAAAGTCTATTTAATAACAAACATTCCTAGCTTTAAAATAATTTTCCTAAAGAGGAAAGTAATAAGACATCAACAAAATTTAAGTAAATGAAAGTTTTTTTTCCCAAATGGAACCTATTTGTGCAGTAAAGAGAAGCACAAGCCGACCACCAATCCTCAATAACCTCAGAGGAGTGTACTCTTTGGTAGCATAAAGCTCAGAAGGTCTTTGCACCCAAACTTGTCTTTTTAGTCAGCATAGCTTGATCTGCATGACAGTTTGGCACATGGAAGGTACTCTGAAGCTTTGGAAGCTGGTTAGCTGTTATATTCTTGGCAGGCTATAACCCATATAGATGAGGCTACTGCAGCAGTGATCAATATGAGGAACATATCTACTATTGCGGGTAAGTTCTTACAAAACTGCATTATATCCTTACTTAGATCAAGGTTGCAGTATTCGACTACTTGTGGGTGACTCCCAAAGCTAGAAGTTACTGAGGGTGGTAGGAATGGAGATAAGAATGCTGTCTACCAGTCCTGACAGGACAAATCAAGTGAATAAGGCCCTACATCTGAAAAATGCATCTACTCTGTAATGCATAGAGTTAAAGTGTGTACTAAAGTCCAGGCAGCAACATCAAGGATAGATGTGGTATCAATTCCTTTGAACAAGGCACCAGAAGAGGGGCACTGCTCTAGTGGTGTAAGCCTAAACTTTAGTTGAGAGAGTCTTACTCTGGAAAGTGTAACAAAAGGAGACAGATGTGAAAATCTTGTTGGAGATAGTCTGCTTGGAAACAGGGCTTCCCAACTTAACCTCCTGGAAGGAAACAAACATTGGTCAGCCTTTCTGAACTGTTCTGTTTTGTCAAAGTAGAATCTTAGCTGCCTATCCACAGAGTGAAGGAACCTCTAGCCTCTATTTTGTGGATTAGGGATAAAAGTAGTCAAATGGATAGACTGGGCATAAAGGAGGTGGTAGCCCTTAAAGACACCCTGTCCTTATGGGAGATGAGGAAATATGGGATCACCATCAGGGCTTCAACTCAGAAACTCTTCCAGTACAGATAAGAGTATATAGGATCACTTTCCAAGTACAAAATTTTAGTGAAGCTGAAGCTGATGGTTCAAAAGGAGGCAAGTTATAAGTTATGTTCTTACCATAACTAAGCATCTGTGTTGTTTATTTTCATTCTTCCTCACGTATGGGTTCTGATCCAATCCTCAGATCTGACTCAGCCACTTATTCCAGACTTAAGATCCAACTCTCAAGCTCCACCCTATACACATAATGCACTACTGCATCCCCAAAGATTCAGATCGAGTTTGCTGCCCTAGCTCTATCCCTACAATAAAACAGATACAGGAATAGTTTGATAGAAGACAGAGTTCATTCCTGGAACTACAGGTTCCAATACAGTCCAATAAGTCTCTCCAGGAACTTTAATGGGGGATGGATGGGAGGGAAGTTGAGGAAGAATAAAAATGGATGACACAGACGCCTAGTTATGGTAAGAACATAACTTTTAAATCTGATGTTGTCCTTTTCATTCTTCCTCATGTATGGGATACAGTCCCCAGCTAAGTAGATCTTGGGTGGCCCTCATGGAAGGACATTCCGGAGTACCACCAAACCAAAGTGGCTCTGTGCCTAGAAATAATACCCAACTTGCAATATGGAACAAACGCATGAGCAATGGACCATGTAGCTACAGTATAAATGTCGTTAATAGATGTTCTTGAGCAGAAAGCAGATGATGTGGCCATGGATCCTGTTATATGAGCCTTGGGAGGTTTAGATAATGCCATGCCTTTCTGAGAATAAATCCAGGAAATACAATCTGTTATCCATTTTGCAAGAGTAACATTGGATACTGGATAACCGAGTCATTTTGGAGAAAAGGAAACAAACAGTTGGTCTGATTTTCAGAACTGTCTTGTCTTGTGAAGGTAGAAATGTAATTGTCTGTGCACAACAAGATGCAGCATGTATTCTCCTTTATTAGAAAAATTTGGAAAGAAAACTGGTAAATGGATGGCTTGGTTAATGTTATTCTCAGAGGCCACTTTAGGTAAAAAGGAAGAGTTAGCCCATAAGGAAATCCTATCCTTATGAAAAATTATGTAAGGAGATTTTTGAAAAGAGAGCCTGGAGTTCAGATATCCTCTTTGCCAATGTGACAGCTACTAAGAAAACTCTTTTCCATGGCAGAATCTTCAGATTAGATTCAGCTGAAGGCTCAAAAGGTTTCTGCGTTAACCTTGTAGCACAACTGTCAGATCCCAAGGTGGTGAAGCATATTTTACTGGAAGCCTCAGAAGAAAAATTTCTTTCATGAAAGCTTTACATAACATGGACAAAGCCATAGAAATTTATCTGTTCCATGTGTGAAGATTAGAAATCGCTGCCAGTTGAAGTTTAATTGTGGAGAAACTCGCTCCTTTCTCAAACAGCATTGTCAAGAATTGGAGAATTGTAGGTAATGGGGCAGAAAAAAGATCAATGTCTCTATTTAAAGCCCAAAAGGAGAATCCTTTCCATTTGCTTTTGTATACATTTTGGTAGATTATTTTTGCGAAGCCAAAACAATGTCATGAGCAGGGGAAGAAAGCCTTGGCGGTCTATTATTGGAAGTGGAGAAACCATGCAGTTCTACCACAATTCCATAGATTAACCCATATTAAGTATCTCCAAACCAGAAAATCTGACCTAATTTTTTTCTAAACTCTTACATTTCTTATATAGTCATCAACAGCTCTTAATTCTACATGGTGAAATTCATCCAAACCCAGGCCCAAACAACTACTTCCCTGATACCCATCCATTCCATCAAACAAACTCTGTCACCCCAACTAGTCCACCCAGCTCTCTTCTCATAGCTCACCTCAATATTCGCAGCTTAAATAATAAAATTACCCAACTACATGCCCTGATACATATACATTCCTTTGACATCCTATGTCTAACAGAAACCTGGCTTAAACCAGGAACTAAGGACAATGATATAACCCCTCCTGGTTACAACAACCTCAGACTTGATCATCTGAACAAAAAGGGTGGTGGAGTTGCAATACTCTACAAATCTGAATTACAGGTTACCCCACTAGATATTCAACCTCCCTCACTAAGCAATGCCGAAATCTTAATCTCTAAGATCCAGGTTAATACTAATAAATCCTTATACATAATTTGCTCTTATATCCCCCCCAGGCAATAACATTAATACTCTTGAAAATACCCTTAGCTGGCTCTCCACATCCTTCCCATAGGAAACCATACTCTTGGGTGATTTTTAATATTGATTGGAATTGCTGTATTTCTCCCAAACCAACTTCTCACATAAACCTTTATAGCTTCCATCAAACCATTATTTCCCCTGCTAGAATTCATAAACCTAGCAACAAACAGAGTACCCTAGATTGGATATTGGTCAATAGTAATCCTCTGGTATATAAAACAGGTGTACTTCCTGATGATATTAGTGACCATTTACTTATATTACTAGACAAAAGATTCCTATTCCCAACCAAATCATTTTCAGAACTACCTGGAACAAGAATAATCTAAACCTAACTAGCTACCAAACAGAGCTCAAAGCTTGCAATGGGTCTCCCCTAAAATACCTACCTCTTGATGAGGCAGTCTCATACTTCAATAATAAATTCTTGCAAATTCTAGATCACCATGCCCCCTCTTGTACTATCAGAGCTAGAAACAAACCTGCTCCTTGGCTCACCAAAGAGACCAGCCAAAAAATGCTACAGAGAAATAAAATATGGTGCAAATGGAGAAATACTAAAAACCCAATTGATCACCAAAACTTTAGGCAGCTTAGAAATGCTACAAAGAAATTAATACTCCTAGACAAAAAAACTATTACCTGAAATTCCAACAAACACAACATCAAAATCCACAAAAATTCTGGTCAGGTATTAATAAACTACTTCATCCAGGAAATTCTAAAACACCTACTCCTTCTAATCTAACTCAGAGTTCTCCCAACTAAATTGCTAACACTTTTAACAAATTATTTTCTGAAACAGTCAGTTCACTAGCTAATACCTTGTCACCTGCTAGCACCCTGGAACTTCACTCTGTTATCAATAAACCCCCCACTTTAAAGCTACAACCAGTCTCAACATCTGTCATCCATACCTTACTTCTGAAACTTAAACCTTGTACACCATCAGCTGACCACCTACCAGCTGAGTATCTGCAAACTGCAGCTGGAGTACTTGCCTACCCTGTTTCCATTCTAATAAATAGAACCATAATTGAAGGCATTATCCCATGTCTCTGGAAAGTCTCTCATATCATCCCTTTACATAAGGGGGGTAAACTCAAATGAACTCTCAAATTTCCGTCCCATAGCCCTACTTTCTCCTTTAGCAAAAATCATGGAAAGATGCATTCATCGCCAATTACTTGATCATCTTCTCCAAAATAACCTACTACCTGACTGCCAACATGGTTTTAGACCATTTCATAGTACTACAACTGCAACTGCACTTTTATCCTTCTCAGACTGTATTAATAAAAACTGTAATAATTACTTACTTTCCTCAGCTCTCTTCTTAGAACTCTCCAAAGCCTTTGACATGGTTAATCATCAACTCATGTTAAACATTCTCAAATCTCTTTCCTTAGACACTCAGGTGGTCCAGTGGTTTAATTCCTACCTAGAAAATAGACAGCAAGCAAATTCTCTGGGACAATCACTTATCCTCTCAGCTACCCATCACAATTGGAGTCCCGCAAGGCTCTATTTTGGGATCCCTCCTCTTTTCTATTTTTATTAATGATCTCAAAACTTCCCAAAACTTCCCATCCACAAACCACCTGCATTCAAAATGCAGATGACTCGACACTCATCTGTGCCGCAGTTTCTTCTGCTGAGCTGCAGTCTAGTACCCAAAAAGTATTTACATCAGCTGAAAACTGGTTCCCTCAATACTGCTTCCTTCTTAACCCCAAAACAACTAAATTATTACTGTTCACTCCTACACAGAAGTCCTTTCCTAACAACTTCACAATTGTATCAAACAACGGCACAGTAATATCACCTGATTCTACCACCAAACTTCTAGGTGTCACAACTGATCATAATATTAACTTTGATTCACACATTAACTTAACCATTAAATCAGTAAATAGAAAACTCGGCTCTCTCTATAGGCTCAAACCCTTCCCTACACCTTCAGCTAGGACTACTATAGCACAAACACATCTGATCTCCACCTTTCTCTATGCCGCTCCTATTTTTACCAATCTATCAAAATCCAATTGTAATAAACTGGCAACCTCATACAATAACATTGCTAGATTTGCCACAGGAGCTCCATTTCGTACCCACCATTGCATAAATCTTAAACAACTAGGTTGGCTAGAATTACAAAACCAGCTGTTGCTGCAACAACTTACAATCACCCACAAGATCTTGTATCACCCCATGAATACTCCCATACTCTGTAACCTTATCAGCCCTTATAAAAATCTCACAACCCTTCGCTCAGCTAACAACTTACTAGTTGCCTCCCTGAAATCTCACAATAAATCTGGTGACTGCCTGTTTACTAACTCTGTTGGTTTTAATTGGAACAAGCTTCCAAGTGAACTTACATCACTGGTATCAACACCCCTTTTCAAGAAGTAACTAAAAACCTTCCTTAATTCTCAATGGCTATGCCCATGTACTAATCCTGACTGACACATTTTTGCCTCTTGCCTTACCACTGTTATAGGAGTATAACTTTTACTTTTATACCTTTCTTCTCCTCTAGTTATACTTTTTTACTGATAAAGATAGCTTGTCTTAATAATAATAATAATAATAATAAAAGAATAATTTTTGTGATCTGTGATTATCCTTTTACTTGGGTGCATATCAAATGAGTTAACAAATACTGTCCTTTGTGTATCTTAACTATGCGTGTCACTCTCACATATTGTAACAAAATCTGATGTAAAGGGGTTCCCCAGATTTATTCAATTTGTTTGACTTATTTTTATATGTATAAGCTTTGCATATTTGCTAAATTGTATAACTTGGTAGTGGAGCTCCCCGGGCCTCTACTGAAAATGGACATGTATCCAGCTAGACTAGCCCGGTCAACAACTGTAAAATAATAAATAAAAATTAAAAAAAAGTTAGTCTTAGGGCTCGAATGTTGGGATGTTGGATCCCTAATGGGTGTGACTGGAGATCCAGAGTTGGCTTCAGTATCCATGGAGGATAAAGATAAGTGTGTAGAAAGGGGAACCATACTTGTCGAGGCCATACGGGAGGGTGTGATGAGGATTACTGAGCTCTTCAGCCTGCTTGTTTTCTGTAAAACTTTTGGATTCAGGGGAAGAGGAGGATAAGCATAAAGGAGACTTGAAGTCCAAATGTGAACTAGAGCATCTCTCAGTGACTCCCACTGAGGGGGGATCACAGTAAAGTACCTACTGCACTTGTTGTTCAGGGGAGTGGCAAAGAGGTTTCAGCAAGGTCGGCCCCAATGCCAGAAAATCCACTCTGCTACAGACTGATTGAGAGATCACTTGTGTGGCATCAAAGTGGATTTGCTTAGTTTGTCTGCTTGCACATTGTTTTTCCCTGGAATGTGCATCACAATTAGAAAGCTGTCTGATGAGACTGCCCATTCCCATACTCCCATGGCCTCTCTGCAAAGGGGATAAGATTGAGTTCCTCCTTGTTTGCTGATGTACCAGATGACAGACATGTTGTCAGTCTGAAATGCAATTGTCCCAAAGGAAGAGCATCTCGAAATGCGAGTGACATTAACAGGACTGCTCTCATCTGTAGGACACTGATATGTAACTTAGTCTCTTGGGGGGACCACGTGCTTTGGGCCGTTCTTCCCAAGAAATGCCCCCCCACCCCACTTGAGAAATATCCATGGTCAATGTGGCTGTAGGGGCTGGTAGAACAAAGGGTCTATCTAGATGTAAGTTGTCTGAATGAATCTACCATCGGACGTGTTGTTTGCAAACTGGGGTGAGCCTGACTGGAAAGGATAGGGGTTGATATACAATGGATGATTGCACAGTTTAAAGCCCATTGTAGAACCCACATAAAGAAGCGTGTCAAAGGAAGGAGTATGATGGCCACTGTCATGGAACCTTATGCTTACAGAACTGACCTTGCTTGAGGAGCTGAATGAGCAAAGAGAAAATGGACCCAACTCCTTACAGTGGAGATAAGATGAGGAGGTAATGAGCCTATCAGTTTTATCGTATCTAGAACAGGACCAATAAAGTCCAGGCTCTGGACTGGTGTCAGGTTAGACTTGGCATGGTTTACTGTTATGCCCAAACAATATCTGGAGAAATCTGGAGAAAACAGTCCCTGGCAAGTAAAGTTGATGTTTAGTGGGAGCGGTGAAGAGCCAGTCATCTAGCTATGGTAACACCTGGAATCTCTTTAGTCACAAGTGAGCTGCTACTACTGCCACGCATTTAGTAAACACCCTGGGAGCTGTGGTGAGTCCAAAGGGCAGGGCTCTGAATTATTAATGACTGGCTCTCAGCCAGAAGTGAAGATGTCTTCTGGATTGCCTGCCTATTTTGATACGACAGTATGCATCCTGAAAATCTATAAAACACATCCACTCGTCCTTGTTTATAAAGGGTAGAATGGACTGGACCATGACCATTTGGAACTTTGCTTTTTTCACATACTGGTTTAAGTTGCTTACATCCAAAATGGGTGTGAGGCCCCATTTTCTTTGGCACTAAAATGAAGCATGAATAAGTTCTGAATCCTATCTGGTTTGGAGAGACCTTTTGAATGACTCTTGTCTAGCAGCTTTTGGATTTCTTGTGTGCTGCTGCCTTCCTCTGACTGGGTGGAATGTCAAGAGGTTTCTTCCTTTTGCGAGGTGGAAGAAAGGAAAGTGGTATGTAATAACCCATGAATATTATGCTTAGCACCCATGTATCTTGTGTTTTACTTGCCCAGGCATCTGGGTGCAAAGATAAAAGACCCCTGACTGCCTCCAGAGTTGGACAGTCAGACAAAGCTTATTCAAAAAAGAATCTCTAAAGCTCTGATTCTGCAGACTTCCTCTGCCTCTAGAGTGACATCTGCCATAGAAATTTTGTCCTCCGCCTCTGGAGGAATTGTCACTGCGTGGATCATGAAAAATCCCTGAGATTTCCAGAACCACATCTTCTTGCCACCTCTCTGATTCCTAGAAAAGGTTAATTGAGGCATAGAAAACATGATTCCTATGGCAGACATAGTCTTTCCATCTTGCTCACTGCAGGTAAGGGTCTCTTTTACTGATGGCCCAAACAAAAAAGCACCAACAAATGGGGCATTAATAAAAGACGTCTTAAAGGGTTCTGCAAAGCCACACCCAGGCATAGACTCCAAAAACAATGATTTTTCCAGTGAGGGGTTTTGGGAAGACCAGCTACCTTTCTGTTTCAGGGTCTCTAGAATATCTCCAAAGGAGATGCCATCTGGTGGCGATCTGGGGGACCCCTCTCCATCATCAAAATCGGTATCCTCCATGAGGGACTCCAACAGGGAGTCAATGTGTCTCCCTTTACACATAGTCTTCTGATGAACCTCCTCTGTGGGATGTTCAGATGAGGTGTAAGAAGAGAGGGGAAGTACCTCTGCTGGAACTGACAAGATTCTTAATGGCTCTGGCTGTCTCTGTGGAATAGGCTTAAGTGACTCAGAGCTAGAAACTGATGAGGGGTATGAAGTAGGATCCAAGGCATGAGAAGACGGCACTCTGTGGATAGAAAAAGCTCTTTCCACCACCTCAGTAGCAGACTGACCCAAAGAGATCCTGACCTGCCTCCTCAAAGCAGAATCTTCTGACAAAGGCAAGAATAGGCCCCCCTTGGAATCATGTGTCAGGGGTGGAACCGAATACGAACTGTCCAGGGCCAAGGCCCAGAGAGGAATGGCTGGATATGACAAAACTGAAGCCGAGCCTATCCCCTCAGATCCAACCCCGACATGTCAGCTCTGTGATCCATTCTGATCCGATAATATCTGATCCGATGATATCAGAGCAGAACTAGTCAAGGATATATTTGGAGTGGAGGAAGAAGCTTTCCTCGGATCTGAAATCAGACATCTCAGGTATTTCAGATCCTAGGGATCCAAAAACACTGGACGGATCAGAGAAGGATGGGAAATGGCTTTAGAACTTGTTTTTAACACTCACAGATCTGGCAGGGGGATGGAGTTGGTAAGATCCCCATATGGATCTGAGCTCTGAGAAACTTACACATCATCCTATCCACTTCTGATAAACTCCTGGAAGACCTACAGGAGGAGATGGAAGGAGGCCTTGAAAACTTCTTTGGGATTTGAAGCAACCTCAAAGGTGGATTAGGTGATACTGGTTTCATTGTAACGTCCAGGGTAGCACTCTTATAAGTAGATCCCTGTTTATGATCCGAGGATTTTGGATCTGAGGGAGTCTCTGAAAGACTAATGGTAATTATGGAAGTGTTAGGATCTGATTTATGAGTCTTAGGATACAACAGTGTAGAATATGACAAATTCTTAGTCTTTCTGGGAGGCCCTGGGGAACTTCGGAGGGGAGCACTTCCTATGCTCTAAAGAAGCTGACATGCTATGTTTGGAGGGGGTTTGAGCTTCTTAAGTAAAAGTGGAAGGCAAAAGACCACTTAATATCAACTTATTGTGTTGATCCGCTAAAGTCCTAGGGTTGAAAGTGAGCATATTTTGCATGCTGTATTTAAGTTATCAACCCCTAAACAATACACCCACTCATTGTGGGCATCTGAATTTGGAATTTTATGCCTATAAGAAGTGCACTTTTTGAAGCCTGTGGGTTTTTCCAACATCACTATGGAAAAATCCCAGACAGTCTAAAAGGGGAAAAAAAATTACAAAAAGGCACAAGCAATATATGGTTCTACATCAAAATGTCGAAAACTCATAACATCTAATTTCAAAACAGCTTCTTTGTTTGGGCCATCAGTAAAAGAGACCCTTACCTGCAGTGAACAAGAAGGAAAGACTATGTCTGCCCTTGGAATCACATTTTCTATGCCTCAATGAACCTTTTCTAGGAATCGAAAATTCAAAACATCTAAAACCCATAACATTGAATCTCACAACACTGAAAACTACATAGCAAATATAAATGACAACTCCTCCACCTATAACAACACCAAATCAAAAAACACACTTTTTGCTACGTTTATACAGGTGGGGGGGCAAGCACCCCTGCACCCCCCAGGTGGGGGGCTCTGTCCCCACATCACACCCACGTAAATTAAATATACCAACTCCAAAATCGCACTACAGTGGAAAAACTGTATTGCGGTCATTATAAAGAATGTACACATAATGTCTAAATCACTTACCTGTATGGCCTAAAAACACGTACAGAGTGGCATAATAAACACTATATACAGATTAACAGAATAAACTATAATATTTACATAAAAGAGAGCAATCCAAATCCAAGTGTGTGACCCTCCAGTGGCAATGAAACGAAAAGCAGAGATTCAAAGGAACTTCAAATAAGATGCATTCATAAAAAATAATAAAGTTTATTCCAATGAGTGAGCTTGCCAAAGGCTTCTTCAGACTCTTAAAACAATGAATAAAACTGTTTGAATCATTTTTAAACCATCCTTAAGCTTCCTATTGGACATTACAAATTGATATGTCACATGTTATCTTGTCTTAAAGGAACAGATACTCAAAAAAGTTAACATAGTTAAATGCAACAATATTTAGAAGGAATACTTCCATCCAAATATACAATTAATGATCAGAATGTCCATGCAAATAAGTAAAAATATGCATATACCCTGATACATTCTAAAAATAAAAGGAGCATTGTGCTTGGTCCTATATCATTCTACAATCATTAAAAACTGTTGCTACATTCATTAAAAACCCTGAACATTCTCTCTCCTCATAGTGTTAAAAACATTAAAATCCATAGATAAACAGCAAGTTTTATCGCGTTTCAATATCTAGCATCTCTACTAAGATAGTGGTGTGTCGAATGCAACTTTGCATATATCAGGTTAAAAAACTAATATAGCGAGAACTCTGTACTAAAAATGTAAGCGTACCTTTACCACAAAACAACATAGCGAATATAATGTATTTCGCGATGTGCCTCATCAAGGAGTCAGACCTCATCATATCGGTGAAAGGCTGTTGTCCAAGATTAAAAAATTCCACAAATAGGAACCTCTTAGATTTCACGTAAAACAAACTGTTTACAAGTTGTAAAGTGCCGTGTGCTGTAGGAACTCTGAATGCAATTGAGTACAACCTAACTTCATGCTATGGTAACTCAACGTGCGGTGAGCACGTTCTAAGCATCTAAGTACTGAACAACAGAAACAATGTTTAAATTTCTAAGGTGAGCCTATATTCGTGCTGTCCTGTGCCTAAAATAGACAGTATTTGTAAGCACGATTATGCCCTAGGAGCATATATTGATCACAAAGTGTCACTATTTAAAACAATGAAACGTGTACATATTAATGAGTACACTTATTAAAGTGTTCGCTGAACATGGCAGAGATGGCATTAACTAATACAAAATAAAGAGATAAAAACAGATAAATAGTGGAATGCTAGGCGTAACACATAAAAATTGACACAATAAAGCTTGAAATTAGCACAAAGCACACATATAATAATACCTAAGTATAAAGCTCCATAGATGATAGGGTCCCTAACTAGTAAAAAGCAACTACTTCCATGTACATAGTTGGTGCTAAATATAACAACATTCTAAGTTAAAAAGGTCAAATGAAAATGTGAAGAGATAAACAATCCGCAACAATACTAAGCCTGTACCTAATGATAAAACAAAACTATCTATTGATGTATGGGGTACCTAGCTCAGTCGCAAAATAAATTCCAGCTACAGAGAACAAATATATAGACGTATATGCATGCTTGTATATACATGTGTATATATGCATGTGTAAACTATGCCCAATAACCACTAATATATTGAGGTGGTGAAAGGAGGGGATGAAAAACATACTAGTATGTGAGGTGTGGGCTCATTCGACACACCACTATCTTAGTAGAGATGCTAGATATTGAAACGCGATAAAACTTGCTGTTTATCTATGGATTTTAATGTTTTTAACACTATGAGGAGAGAGAATGTTCAGGGTTTTTAATGAATGTAGCAACAGTTTTTTAATGATTGTAGAATGATATAGGACCAAGCACAATGCTCCTTTTATTTTTTAGAATGTATCAGGGTATATGCATATTTTTTACTTATTTGCATGGACATTCTGATCATTAATTGTATATTTGGATGGAAGTATTCCTTCTAAATATTGTTGCATTTAACTATGTTCAGTTCCTTGAGTATCTGTTCCTTTAAGACAAGATAACATGTGACATATCAATTTGTAATGTCCAATAGGAAGCTTAAGGATGGTTTAAAAATGATTCAAACAGTTTTATTCATTGTTTTAAGAGTCTGAAGAAGCCTTTGGCGAAAGCGCTCACTCATTGGAATAAACTTTATTATTTTTTATGAATGCATCTTATTTGAAGTTCCTTTGAATCTCTGCTTTTCGTTTCATTGCCACTGGAGGGTCACACACTTGGATTTGGATTGCTCTCTTTTATGTTTACGTGAGTCTCCTGCCTCAACTGATAGCAGCACTGCATTTGGCTTTTTGAGTTATAATATTTACATGTTTGATGATACACTACTCAGTTTTATACAGATTAGATGTTATGAGTTTTAGAGGTTTTGAATTTTCGATTTTACGGTCTTGCTGTTTTGAAATTAGATGTTATGAGTTTTCGACATTTTGAAATGAAACTATACATATATATACACACACACACACACACACATATATATATATATATATATATATATATATATATATATATATATATATGGGTCTACTGTATAAGTTCGAAAATACACTTCTTCGAACTCACACAGTAGACCCTGGGTTACGTGAAAGTGCACTTTCGCAAAACCCGCTTCAGCAAATGGGCTACTACTGATGTTTAGTGCAGCAGTTATGGACCTTAGGGTTAGGGGGCGGGTCATGGTAAGGGGATAGCTAGTAGGGCTATCCCCTTATCATGACCCATGGCCTAACCCTAAGGTCCGTGACTACCGCACCACAGTGGAGAATAGCCTATCATCCACTGTGGTGCGGTAGTCACAGACCTTAGGGTTAGGGCATGGGTCATGGTAAGAGGATAGCTAATAGGGCTATCCCCTTACCATAACCCGTGCCCTAACCCTAAGGTCTGTAACTACTGCACCACAGTGGAGGACATAGCACGTTTTCCTGCTGTCCTCCACTGTGGTGCGATCCGTTCGTAGAAGCTGAGTTCACGAAAGTGCACAATGGTGAGTACTACCTAAAGCAGAAAGGGAAGGAAAAGCCCTAATGCCAGCAAGAGAATCTTAGCGGGAAGATAGATTAATATTAATAAAGATGAAAAAGAAAATATCAATAAAGGTTTTATCACTCACAAGACTAATGATAGCTCAAGAGCTTGGAAACCTGGGTCTGTTCGCAATGGCAGCAAATGAGATCTAAAGTTATGGGGATTCAATAGTGAATTATGGGTAGAGGGAGGAGCTTGAGAGCTGGATTCTAAATCTGGAATAAGTGGCCGAGTTTGATCCAAGGACTAGATCTGAACCCATACATGCGAAGAATGAAAAGGACAATATCAGACTGAAGTTTTTTCATTACAAAGTTGAGATCTCAGGAAGGAAGTATAGCCTTTAAAGGAGGTTTCAGGTGAAGGATGTCTTTTAAAAAGTATCTGACCTCAATTCTGGAGAGCAATGTTGGATTTAAAGGCAGGAACTTTGAAACAGCAGACAAGTGGGCCTTGATAAAGGAATAGGCCAGACCTCTTTTGAGTACCTCACACATGTATGACAGAACACTAGGTATACCCACCTAATAGGGGTCCTCATTATACTTGTGACACCATAATGAAAATCTTTTCCACTCGGAGAAGTAAGATTTTCTAATGGTAGATTTTCTCGCCTCCTGGAATACCTGGAGTTTGTCCTCTGAAAATTACTGTGTGAAAGGAATTAAGATTCTATCATCCACAGAGTCAAGCTGATAGCCTGCAGGTTGGGGTGAATCAGACAGCTATTGTTTTGTGTTTTTTACACTTTGTAAGCTAACATTTATTTATTTTTATTCATTGACATTTGTTAACCGGGTTGGTCCAACTTTGCCAGTAGCCCATTTTCAGTGGAGACCCGAAGAGAAAAGCTCCAGATTACAATCAATTTAAAGTTTAAAAATTCATACTCAAACAATTTATAGTATATATTAAAAAATTCATACTCCAAGATAGTAAAAACTTAGTAGTACAACCAGTCAAAAAGTAAGAAGCATACACATAGCAAATACACAAGTAGCATTTGTACAAAAAGATATACAAATATACATCAAAAATTTAAGTCTTCAGTTTTGTGAGGTTGAGTTTACCAGGTAAACACCTAGTAGGCTACTAGGTGAAAGTAGGGAGAGAGTATTACAAATATACAAGTGGTGGGAATATGATACAAGAGTGTGGTGGGGTTAGGTAGGGTCATGGCAGGAGCAAGTCTTGGAGATAAGTAGGTGAAGTTTGAGTTCTTTTTTAAAGTGTAGAGCGTGGGTGATGGGGTGAATATGTGTATAGGAAATTTGTTCCAAGCTTGGGCTACAGAGCATTTATATAGAAGTTTGCCCACATTTTTCTTTGGTTGGTTGATATCCAGAAGTTGCTAGGTTGAAGTGCGGAGGGTCCGAGATGGGGAATAGGTGGATACCAGGGAGAAGAGAGCTGGACAGGAAGATGGTTTGTATTGTACAGAGTGTATTATTTGAAATCGAAATAGATGGAGTTGTTGGGGGAGTTCAAGCCACTGAAGAGCCTTTAGTGCTAGGCACTGGTGCAAGTTGTAAGGAGAGTTCTTAATGAATCTAGCTATTTTGTGGTATGTTTGTTGACATTTGGACAAGGTTGTGGACTGAATGTTAGCTAGAACTGGGGGCAGCATATAGAAGGGAGGGGAAGAGGAGCTCCTATGCCTGAGAGAGTCTGGCATTTGAGGTTAGGAATTTTTGTTGCGATATAGCAAGCCTAGTTTCTGGGGAGTTTTTTTTTATACATTGCAGTATGTGTAGGTTAAATTTAAGTTCATCATCAATGATGACACCTAGGAGCTTTGTGTGGGGTTTGGGTTTTATGATAGTGTTATTGGAGGATGTAACACAAAGGTGGATTTCTGATGAGAGAGAGAACAGCGGAGAAAGAGCAAGAGTTTGGCCTTTTTAGGGTTAAGGATGAGCAGATTATCAGACAGCAATTTTTCAGTGGATAGAAAGGTGTCTTGGGCTAGGGTATGAAGTTCAGAGATTTTGCTGGAGGTGGAGATGAGAGTCGAGTCATCTGCATATTGGATGGGGGAGGATTGCTGGCAGGAAGTGTATAGTTCATTAGTGAAAATGTCAAATAGGAGAGGACCCAAGATGGAACCGTGTGGAACACTGGATGGGACTGGAATATAGGAGAGCAGGATGAGAGGCATCTGACAGATTGTTTCCTACAAAAGCGATAGCTAGAGAAGCAGGCCAGGACATGAGTATTTGCCTCTAACAGATGGAGTAGAAGGGGGAAACAATGCTGCCAGTGCCAAAAGGGAGTCATAAGCAAGATTTTGGTCTTGGCCCTCTGGATCTTCAAAAGAAACTTTGGGATTAGAGGGTAGGGGAAAGCAAGAAGGAACTCTCCACCCCATCCAGTTGAAATACATGGCATCCATCCTACAGGCTTTGTGATAAGGGGTCTTGGAGCAGAACAGTCTGAGCTAGCTGTTCTGGTTGGAGGCATGAAGAACTATCTAAAGTATACCCCACTTGTGAACTATGTCAAGGAAGACACCTCTGTGTAAAGCCCATTTATGAGAGTCTTCTCTGGATCTGCTGAGGAAGTCTGATAGGACAATGACCTCTGAAGGTATGTAAACTGCCTGTAGTGGCACGTTATTTTTCAAGACTATGTTCATTGCCATTAGAGCTAGCCTGTACAGATGCTAAGACCTGATGCCCCCTTCTTTGTTGATCTACCACATGGCAGAGGTGTTGTCTGTACATACCTTCAGCAGGGCATGGGTTCCAAATGTGAGCCAGTATCTGTACGGCTTGGAGAAGGACTTTCACCTCCTTTACACTGACATGTTTCTTGATCTCTCTGGTGGACTACTGTCCCTAAACTGTTGTGGAGCTTGTCCACATAACCCAGGACAGATTGAATCAGTCTATATGGAAAGCCTGGGTGAGTGCAGGTGGGAGGAAGAGAACTCCTCTACTGACCTGAACCTGCAAGAACCACCATGCAGCTCCTCCTTCTAAAAGGGCAAAACAGCAATTTGGAAGTCCAGAAGGTGACTGTGTTGAGACCTAAGGGACTCCAGCTACCAGTGGATCTTTCTCGTATGTAATCTGGAATAAGGCACCATTGAAATTGTGGCTGCCATTGTACCCCAAGGCACTTGGAATCTCCTTGCTGAGGTTGTAGATAGGTGAAGCAGGGATTGGAAATAACTAGTTAAATAGAGGACTTTTTCCTGAGGAAGTAAGGCTGCTATTGACAGGGTATTCAGTCTACAGTCTAGGAAGATTACATCTTGGTATGGAGTCCGAGAAGACTTCCTGAGGTAGAGAGTGAATCTCAGTCTTCCCAGTAGAGGCACAGGTTGAGATGCAACAGTAATGTTTCCTCGGAAGAGATCTGAATTATGAGATTTTCAGGTGCAGGAAAATTTGGATCCTCTGGGTTGTACAAAAGGCAACAGCCAAAGTTTGACACTTTGTGAGGACTCTGGGAGCTATAGACAAAAAAAAGGGTAAAGCAGAGAACTGAAAGTGCAACGAAGAAAATGAAAACCTGAGAAATTTCTAGCAGGCAGGGTTTATAGGTCTGTGCAGGTATGCATAGCACAGGTCTAGGGTGGTTAGGAAAGTGAGAGAGGATTAAGGGAAGTAATGTCTGCAGTGAGAGCATCTCAAAAGACAGAACTAAAAGGTGCTGAAGTACAATAAATCCAGAATGGGCTTCTATGTTCCCTCTCAGGGAACAGCCTTGTGTAGAAACCTTTTCCCTGGCCCTTGGGAAGAACTGGTTCTGCAGTCACCTAGAAGAGAAGGCCCTGAGCCAAGGGAGAATGAGAGGAGATTGATTTGCCGGGTGAGGGTTCCTCTTAAAGAGGGGTGCACTTTCCAAGACATTCCATATCCATTTTGTATAACGGGCAAGACCCATTTGCCTGTAGAAATGCAGTCCCGGGCTGGTAGGGACAGATTTAGTCTTTGGGACAAAGGGATCTGTGGACCTAGCTGGGAGGGTGGACCCAGAAAATAGTCAGACAGCAGTGGGTTTTTCAGGCTTAGATTCTCACTGTGGTTTCACCTGATATCTTTTCTTTGCTTGTTTGTTTTTTACCCTTTTGAGGGCGCTTTTGTTTCCTACTGACAGTGATAGCAGGTTTAAAAGGATTACGTTTTATGTAGGGAATGATGCATGAAACTTCTGCTTGAAATCCTGCATGATTTTACTTTTTTCCTACAGGGTTTTGAAGAGTTCAGCAAAGGTAGAGCCAAACCAAATGATTATATGAAGAAGGAAGTCCCCTGGCTTTGCTTTGACATCTTTAGGGAAGGCCTAAAGGTGAAGGCAAGCAAACCTGAGGATGACTGAAACCTCTGGAGCATTGTAGCTGCATTTAATGGAGTGTCTGTCTACTTGGGTGGCACTGCTAGGCATACACACAGGCTGAAATTTGTGTTCACAATCCTAAAAATCAGCACCAGCCTTATTCAGGTTTCCAAGCATAGATGACAGATACAAAGTCATTTGCGTTTGCTAGTTCAGACCCCTCAGTGCTAGGGTGACAGAGATAAAGACTTTCAGCCATACCTGTCCATGGCCCTACTGGCTCTATAAAATGGCAGCACTTTAGATGCATGGAAGAGTTTGGTGGGTTTATCTGCAGTGACAGAGAAGATGTGCAGGATCTTACCATAACAGTAGATGTCTTACTTTTCACTGTTGCAGTATTCATTACATGTGGGATCTCCTGACAAGGATAGACCAACCTCTGACCAGTATACCCAAGCCTTTACATCTTCACAAGTCAGGCTTATGCTCCCCTCGCAAGTGTAGGACAGAAAGGTGATGTACGCAAGCTCAGTACGCCTCAGGAGAACTAGAGTAACTCAGAATAAAGAAGGCCATGTGCATCTAAGGGGGAAGTAGAAAGACAAGTAAGGTAAAGGAAAAGACCTCCCTAAGCTAGCACAGTGTTCCCATCAGAAAAAGAGAGAGAAAATGGGGCAGGAAGCAGGGAATGAATGCTGCAACAGTGAAAAGTAGGACATCTATACTATGTCCTTCCTTATCACTGTTGGTGTTTTCATTACACATGGGAGATTACCAAAGCTACTGTGAATGAGGATCGTTGGAGGAAGGCACAGAAGAAACTTCCACAAACCAATGAAGGATAGCTCTGATGAACCCTGCTTTGGCTCTGCAAATGAAATCCAACTTGTAATGTTTAGTAAAAGTGTGGATAAAGGACCAAGTAGTAGCTTCTGTAACGGATCTAGTATACAGATCCATAAAGAAAGCTCCAAAAAAGGCTACTGGTCTTGTAGAATGAGCTCAAACTGAAGCTGAAAGCTGTTTACCATGAAAAGAATAACAAAAAAGAAATAGGCTTAGAAATCCAGGAGGAGATGGTTTGCTTAGAAACTTAAGCTGCTCAGATTTTTGGACAGCCTTAGTCTTACCCGAATGGTATATGAGATGTCCATGTAAATTCAAGGCATGGAGCACCTTCTCACTATCAGATTGTGGAGAAGGAAAAAAGGAAGGGGAGTTAGGCTGAATGAGACCACTTCTGGCATAAAAGAAGGATTTGACAGCAGACATGCCCTATCTCTATGAAAAATCAAAAAAGAAGGACCCGCCATCAGAGCTTGAAGTTAAGAAACACTCTTGGCCGAAGTAAGAGCCACCAACAAAACAGTCTTTCAGGTACAATGTTGTGATGAGGAAGAAGTAAGCTTGAAAACAGCCTGAGTTACTTTTTCAAAGACAAAAATTAAAGTCCCATAAGGGACGAATAGGTTTTCTTGTGGGGAATTATATGAAGGATTCCTTTAAAAAATAGTTTGACCTCAAAACAAGAGGCATCAGCAGTTGAAGGGCAGACAAACAGAGATTGCTAACATGTGGGCTTTAACAGAAGAATATGGTAGGCCAGCATGGAGCAGTTCACACAAGTAAGACAGGACCAAAGGGAACCCCAGTGTGAAGGGATCCTGCTGACACTAGAGACACCAAACAGAAAATCAGCTACGTAAGATTTTTGGTACTGGGTTTCTTGCCCTCCTGCAGAACCTAAACACTTCCTCAGAGAAGTGGGGTCTAAAGAGAATTAAAACCCTATCACCCAAAGCATCAACTGAAGAGTGGACAAGTGAGGCTGAATGAGAGACCCCTTGTCTTGGGTGAGAACCTTCATCCAGTGAGGTAACTTGTGATGACTGGCCTTGGCCAGGTGAAAGTGAAGGGGAACCAGTGCTATCTGAGCCAAAATGGAGTCACCATCAAGAATCTGAAGGAGGCCTTCATGATCTTGTGCAGGACCTTGGGAAGCAGAGGGTAAAGCATACAGGAACATTCCTTTCCAGGAAAAAGACATGGCATCCACCTTCCAAATCAGAGGACTTGAGACTCTGGAACAGAATCAAGGAAGCAGTTTGTTCAGAGGAGCCAAAAAGATCCTCTTTAGGAATACCCCACTGATGTACTATGTCCAGAAACACTTCTCTGTGAAGCATTCATTTGTTCGGTTGTGTCCTGGACCTGCACAGAGAGACTGCTACAAGGTTGTGTTCTGAAAGGATACAGACCACCCAAAGGGTTATCTGATGGTGGACAGCAAAGTCCCAGTGCTGAAGAACCAATCTGCAAAGATGATAAGACTTTGTCTTACTCTGTTTGTTAATGCACCACATGACTATGGTATTCTTTGTAAAGACCTTTAGAGGGCCTGGCGACCAAACAGAATGGAAGGCCTGTAGAGCAAGAATGAGCGTTCTCAGCTCTTTTATGTTGATGGGATCTGACTGCTGATGAAGGGGCCATAGACTCTGAACCTTCAAATTGTTGGAAGAGGCTCCCCACCCCTGAGTGGAAGTGTCTGTGAAAACCTCTTGGTAGGGGGTAGGAGTCTGGAAAGGCGAGCCTGGACTGAGTTGCCAAATTCTCCAATGAAACCAATGAAACTTAAGTTTGAGACAGAACAGCAGAGGAACTGGAAACTCTACAGGGTGGTAACAGGTTCATAGGTTCATACTAGGCTATCTGCCCTAGGGCATTTATAAGCCTAGCCAGAGTATGTTTGGCTTTCGCCACCCATTTTAAATTAATTTTGCTATGCCCTTTTTCGAGGTTAGTATACTGTGCCTCTGTCTAACAGTGACACAGAGGTGATACCCGGGGTAAACCTACGATCTCCCATCCACTCATCAAGATTCCTCTTGAAGAGAGTCAATGAGGGACTCTGCCTAACCTGGACTGGGATTTTATTCCAGAGTGAAGGGAGCCTCTGGGTTATGAATCTGTCCCTCCAGCATGTCCTATTTATTTCAGTGCTGAGGTTCAAGTCTCTCGAGCGTGTAGCTCGATGGGATTTGGATTTTTTGAGGTGCAGCATGTCCCTTAATTCTGGGTTGGACATGGCTTTATACGTCAGGCACAGATCGCCTCTGAGCAGGCGGTATGCCACTGAGTAGAGCTGGAGTTTCTTTAACCGGGCAGCATATGGCATTTGTTTGAGCCCTTTGATCCTCTTGGTGAGGTACTTTTGGGGTCTTTCCAGTTGCTGCAGGTGTTTGGTAAGGTACATCCCAAAAGGGGCATTGTACTCGATTATGGGCCTAATGAGGGATGAGTAAAGAGGCACGATGACCTCCCCTGATCTAGATGTGAATCCCTTCATGATTAGGTGGGCTATATAAAATGTTTTTCTAACCACTTTGGCCACGTGGTTGTCAAATGAGAGATTGCTATCAACTTGGGTCCCCAGGTCCCTAATTACTTCTTCTGTACTTAATGGCTTACCACCTGTGTGGTAATTTGTGGACACTTTGTTTTTGCCACAGGGGATGACTATACATTTTTTGGCGTTTAGCTTGAGGCCATGGCTCTGGCACCAGTTGTCTGTTTCTATGAGGCCCTTTTGGAGGATGCTTGTGTCGGCTGGAGAGTCGATTATGGCACCCAGTTTGCAGTCATCTGCGAACTTGGTCAGCCACAGTCCTTCCGTGTTGGCCTGTACCTCCGAGAAATATATACCGAACAAGAGAGGTCCCAGGACTGAGCCTTGTGGGACACCACTTGTAACTGGTTTGGAGTCTGACATGGCTCTAGCAATTCTAACCATGTGGGTTCTGTCCTTGAGCCAGTTTGCAACCCACCTAGTGACATAGGGGTTTATATTTAAGCTGGTGAGCTTATCTATAATGCCCGAGTGGGGTACTGTATCGAAGGCTTTTGCGAGGTCCAGGTAAGCTGCGTGAACCACCTTCCCTTCGTCAATGGCCTTGGTGACGGTTTCAAAGAAGTAGACCAGGTTTAAGAGGCAGGATCTGCCCTTAACAAAGCCGAACTGGGTAGGATCCAGTGTCTGTAGGTCCCCAATATCTTTATTTATGAGGTCCATGATGATCCTTTCCATAGCTTTGCAGACCAAACTAGTCAGGCTTATGGGGCGATAGTTTCCAGGGTCCATTGAGGCACCACCTTTGTGGAGAAGGACCACTGTTGCTGCACGCCACTCTTTGGGTACATATCCTGTAGTAAGGCTGAGATTGAACAGTAGTTTTATGTTTGGGTTTAGCTCTTCTTGGAGTTCATGTAGGACGCAGCCTGGGACACCATCTGGTCCCATTGATGCTGTGTTTTTTGCTTTGGAGAGGGCGGCTCTTACCTGAACATCTGAGATGTCAGGGGGGCAGCACTCTGCTGGGATAGATATTTGCCCTTTTGGTAGGGGGGGGGGAGTTTGAGCTGAACCTGTCAGCTAGGATGTTGGCAAAGTTTGTGGGTTCGTGTATTTTTGTCATTTTGGACTAATTCTGAGCATATCTGGGAATTCCCACCCAGGTTCCTAATATAACTAAAGAAAGCCTTGTGATTATCCTTAGTGTCCTGTGCAAGTTTTCTCTCGAAGCTGGCCTTAGACGATTTTATGAGTGCCCACAGTTTTTTGCTAATACTGATCAGAGATGCCTTCCCTTTTTGGGATTTTGCTCTATCATATAGTAGCTTCCTCCTTCTATTGTACAGTTTGTTTATGGCTGGGGTCCTCCAGACAGGACGTCTGCCTTTGGAGGGTTGGGTCTTGGTTTTATTTGGGATTGCATGATCCATGCATTCCTGAAGGTGTTCATAGAATGCATTTATAAAGGATTCTGCGGTCTGGGCCGTATTTTCCACAGGCCCGGGGGCTTTGAAGGATTCCACCTCGGTTTGGAAGAGTGTGAAATTTGCTTTAGAGAAGTTTTTTACTGTGGTTTTTTGGGCAGGGGGTGGGGTCGGGATGTGAATATCCAGTTGGATTAGTTTATGGTCTGATCTTACCAGTGAGGGATACACTTCTGGTGTGGAGCATAGAGTCCCCATGTTGGTGATGATCAGGTCCAGTATGTTTTCCCCTCTTGTGGGTGTGGTACAAAGTTGTTCCATAGCATTTGAGTTTATGAATTCTAGGAACCTTTGGGCTAGGGTGTTGGAGTTAGAGTAATGCTCCCAGTCTATGTTTGGGTAGTTGAAGTCGCCCAATATAATGGTGTTTGGAGAGACCTTCATATTTTCCAGTGTTCTCAGGAAGGCCAAGTGGGGTTCCTGGGTTTGGGAGGGTGGTCTGTAGCAGGCTATAAACTGGAAGGCGGTTTTACCCACTGTTAGTTGCACATGGATAGTCTCTGATGCTTCGTGCTGTGCCACCAACCTGGAGGTGTGGGTATCTTTGATGAATATTGATACTCCCCCTCCTTTTGTAGTTCGGTCCAAGTTTTGGGGCCGAAAAGCATGGTATGAGGTATAAGCTGGTAGTGCTGGGATGCTCTCGGGAGCCCTGAACCAGGTATCTGCTACTGCACAGATATCGATGTTCTCCATGCTAAGGAGAGTTTCGAGTGCGTGCATCTTGAAGTTTAGATTTCTGGCATTGAGTAGCATTACTCTTAGTTTCTTATCCCTTGTGATACCTATGGAGGTGGGTTTGTCTTTTGAGCCTTGCCTAAAAAAGGCACTATGGGGGTAGCAAGAGCCTTTGCCAATATCCAAAAGCCCAGGGTGACAAGTGCAAGCCGTCCTTAGCGAAGCATCGTGGCTTGTCGAGCATATCATCCCAGGCTGACAGGCATTGGATCCCCTTTGAATGACACCAATACTTAAGCCAATTGTTGAAATTGATCATCTTGTCTTCATATTGTGGCATAATTCTTGGTGAGGGTAAGATGCTACTCAAGGTCAGGGTCATACCGGCCTGGGCTACATGCTCAGAAAGCTCCACTATGTCTCTTTTCATGTAGTCCAGGAAGGTACGTCTCAAGTCATTCACACCAGCATGGACAATGACTGAGTCATATTTGTACTTGCCTTGGAGTGACCTGAGTGCTTTGTGGCAGATCCTAGCGCCCGACAGGCTGCTCACCGTGACCTTCTCCTTGTTCAACCTGGTGAGCGGGACGTCAGAGTGCCTGACGATAGAGTCACCTACTACAAGTGTATCAGGTGTGTTGTTTAGTCTTAAGGGCTGTGACTGTTCGGCACACTGGCTTTGTGAGATATGTGTTGCACGTGTTTTGTTTTGGGGTAGCGGTTGCTTGGGTGTCTGCTTTGGAGGTCTCTGCTGCTTAGGCAGATCTTTATTTAGAGCCTCCGAGTATGTTTTTGTGTGATTATGTGTTTGGTTTGCTGTCGTGGTAGGTCTATGTGAGACTGGAATTGTAGTGAGTGTGGTTTCCTTCTCCTCCTGACTGGTTATGCCAGTACTGAGTTGAGTGAGCTTAGCCTCCAGTTTGGCTATATGGTTGCATCTCTCACATGTGTTGGAATTTGTTGGGAGGAGGAGAGGGTTGTCTGTGTACATGAGGCAGTTGTAACATTGCCTCAAGATTCCCAGATTCACCAGCTGGACCAGAGAGGAGATTGACTACTGACCTTTGGACATGCTAGAATAGTATTGGGAATTCCTTTATAATTAAAAAAAAGGACCAATGGGGAACAAGGTACTCTAGGGGAGTTTGTGAGGGTGTAGTGCTTTTAATTTTTTAGTGCTGACTTATATAATTGCTTAGTGAGCAAGTGCCAGGTAACTTAAGTGCAATGTGTTACAGGTAACTTAAATGCAAAAACGACAAACAGTAACTTTCTTTCAAGTGAAACAAGGAAATAAGAAGAGTAAGCAATGCAGGTATCACTAGGGATCCACAGAAGTGCTGAAAAGCCACGTTTTAGGTGGAATTAGCATTCCAGGGAAATAACAAGCATACAAACAAAGCTAGATTCAGCAGGCCTGGATCTAGTCTATGCTACAGCAAACAAGGTGTACCAATTTCAGTAAGAAACAGTTCAAATATGCAGGCACTATAAACCTTTAACCAGAAATTCCCAGCTCAGAAGGGCAGAGTCCAGCCTCTCCTCCCACAAGAGTGCAGACCACGAACCTTCTTAATGTAAAATAACTGGCCTGAAGCCCAAGCGCTTATACCAGAACTTACACACTTTTAGAATAACAGACACTGAGCTCTCAGTCAGCAGTTCCCAACTTAGAAGGATGTAAGCTACCTGTCTTGCCACCACAGTGCATGCCACAAACCTTCCTAATGTAAAACAACTGGTCTGAAGCCCAAGTGCTTAATCCAAAAGACTTAGAATGATAGCTACACTTTAATCAAGTTACTACCAAGCAGTAATAAATACAATTGAATACTTTAAAGAATGCCTGGATTAGTGCTCAAGTTATACAAACAAAGCTAGATTCAGCAGGCCTGGATCTAGTCTATGCTACAGCAAACAAGGTGTACAAACTTCAGTAAGAAGCAGTTCAGATATGCATGCACTATAAGCCTTTAACCAGAAATTCCCAGCTCAGAAGGCCAGAGTCCAGCTTCTCCTCCCACAAGAGTGCAGACCACGAATCCTCTTAATGTAAAATAACTGGCCTGAAAGCCCAAGTGCTTAAACAAGAATTAATACACTTTTAGAATAACACACACTGAGCTCTCAATCAGCAGTTCCCAACTTAGAAGGATGTAAGCTACCTGTTCTGCCACTACAGTGCAGACCACAAACCCTCTTAATGTAAAACAACTGGTCTGAAGCCCAAGTGTTTAAACTAAAAGGCTTAGAATGAGTTACACCAAGCAGTAATAAATACAAATGAGTACTTTTAAGATGACGCAAAAGCAAAATAAAGTATGAAGAAACACAAATACAGTAAAAGCAGATACATTTTTTTTTCAGAAAAGTAGCAAAAGCAGTAGTAAAAACAATTCTCATGCAGTGCAAGCTGGCACACTTGAGTATGTAGCAATATTAGTCCACACACAGTTTGAAAAAATGTAATTAAATTAAAAAGGACTAAAAGTAAGTGCAGGAAGGGCTTATTAGGTAGAATGCGGTAAAGAGATGGGACTGGGGGAGTGTCCTAGATGAAATCTACAGTGGGGCGGGCACTGCAAAAGCCACCAAATTTAAACTACAACCAAGAACGGGGGGGGGGGTGAAAACCAGTTTCAACACAGATGTGAGGAATGTGCAAATTATAAAGCCAAAAATATAAACTGATCTCTATATATTTGCAGACCAGTAAGACAACAGATGTCTAAGCAACAATTTAGCTCTATAATACAGAATAATACAGAAAAATACACTCAGCTCTATATATTTGCAGATAGTCTTGTAAGGCTGTCTCTCAAACTAAGGTTCCAGTTTGAATGCAGATTGTTAGTTAACAGGGCACACAAACCAGCTATAAAGCCAATCATATCAGCTGAAGACAAGGTAGGAAATGAGGGGGGTGGGGAAAAACAGTTTCAACACAGATGTGAGGAATGTGCAAATTATAAAGCCAAAAAATATATACTGATCTCTATATATCTGCAGAGCAGTAAGACAACAGATATCTAAGCAACAATTTAGCTCTATAATATAGAATAATACAGAAAAATAAACTCAGCTCTATATATTTGCAGATAGTCTTGTAAGGCTGTCTCTCAAACTAAGGTTCCAGTTTGAATGCAGATTGTTAGTTAACAGGGCACACACACCAGCTATAAAGCCAATTATATCAGCTGAAGACAAGGCAGGAAATGAGGGGGGGGGGACAGTTTCAACACAGATGTGAGGAATGTGCAAATTATAAAGCCAAAAAATATATACTGATCTCTATATATTTGCAGAGCAGTAAGACAACAGATATCTAAGCAACAATTTAGCTCTATAATACAGAAAAATATACTCAGCTCTATATATTTGCAGATAGTCTTGTAAGGCTGTCTCTCAAACTAAGGTTCCAGTTTGAATGCAGATTGTTATTTAACAGGGCACACACACCAGCTATAAAGCCAATTATATCAGCTGAAGACAAGGCAGGAAATGAGGGGGTGGGGAAAACAGTTTCAACACAGATGTGAGGAATGTGCAAATTATAAAGCCAAAAAATATATACTGATCTCTATATATTTGCAGACAAGTAAGACAACAGATATATAAGCAACAATTTAGCTCTATAATACAGAAAAATATACTCAGCTCTATATATTTGAAGATAGTCTTGTAAGGCTGTCTCTCAAACTAAGGTTCCAGTTTGAATGCAGATTGTTAGTTAACAGGGCACACACACCAGCTATAAAGCCAATTATATCAGCTGAAGACAAGGCAGGAAATGAGGGGGGTGGGGAAAAACAGTTTCAACACAGATGTGAGGAATGTGCAAATTATAAAGCCAAAAATATATACTGATCTCTATATATTTGCAGAGCAGTAAGACAACAGATATCTAAGCAACAATTTAGCTCTATAATACAGAATAATACAGAAAAATATACTCAACTCTATATATTTGCAGATAGTCTTGTAAGGCTGTCTCTCAAACTAAGGTTCCAGTTTGAATGCAGATTGTTAGTTAACAGGGCACACACACCAGCTATAAAGCCAATTATATCAGCTGAAGACAAGGCAGGAAATGAGGGGGGAGAACAGTTTCAACACAGATGTGAGGAATGTGCAAATTATAAAGCCAAAAATATATACTGATCTCTATATATTTGCAGAGCAGTAAGACAACAGATATCTAAGCAACAATTTAGCTCTATAATACAGAATAATACAGAAAAATATACTCAGCTCTATATATTTGCAGATAGTCTTGTAAGGCTGTCTCTCAAACTAAGGTTCCAGTTTGAATGCAGATTGTTAGTTAACAGGGCACACACACCAGCTATAAAGCCAATTATATCAGCTGAAGACAAGGCAGGAAATGAGGGGTGGGAAAAACAGTTTCAACACAGATGTGAGGAATGTGCAAATTATAAAGCCAAAAATATATACTGATCTCTATATATTTGCAGAGCAGTAAGACAACAGATATCTAAGCAACAATTTAGCTCTATAATACAGAATAATACAGAAAAATATACTCAGCTCTATATATTTGCAGATAGTCTTGTAAGGCTGTCTCTCAAACTAAGGTTCCAGTTTGAATGCAGATTGTTAGTTAACAGGGCACACACACCAGCTATAAAGCCAATTATATCAGCTGAAGACAAGGCAGGAAATGAGGGGGTGGGGAAAACAGTTTCAACACAGATGTGAGGAATGTGCAAATTATAAAGCCAAAAATATATACTGATCTCTATATATTTGCAGAGCAGTAAGACAACAGATATCTAAGCAACAATTTAGCTCTATAATACAGAATAATACAGAAAAATATACTCAGCTCTATATATTTGCAGATAGTCTTGTAAGGCTGTCTCTCAAACTAAGGTTCCAGTTTGAATGCAGATTGTTAGTTAACAGGGCACACACACCAGCTATAAAGCCAATTATATCAGCTGAAGACAAGGCAGGAAATGAGGGGTGTGGGGAAAAACAGTTTCAACACAGATGTGAGGAATGTGCAAATTATAAAGCCAAAAATATATACTGATCTCTATATATTTGCAGAGCAGTAAGACAACAGATATCTAAGCAACAATTTAGCTCTATAATACAGAATAATACAGAAAAATATACTCAGCTCTATATATTTGCAGATAGTCTTGTAAGGCTGTCTCTCAAACTAAGGTTCCAGTTTGAATGCAGATTGTTAGTTAACAGGGCACACACACCAGCTATAAAGCCAATTATATCAGCTGAAGACAAGGCAGGAAATGAGGGGTGGGTGGGGAAAAACAGTTTCAACACAGATGTGAGGAATGTGCAAATTATAAAGCCAAAAATATATACTGATCTCTATATATTTGCAGAGCAGTAAGACAACAGATATCTAAGCAACAATTTAGCTCTATAATACAGAATAATACAGAAAAATATACTCAGCTCTATATATTTGCAGATAGTCTTGTAAGGCTGTCTCTCAAACTAAGGTTCCAGTTTGAATGCAGATTGTTAGTTAACAGGGCACACACACCAGCTATAAAGCCAATTATATCAGCTGAAGACAAGGCAGTAAATGAGGGGGTGGGGAAAAACAGTTTCAACACAGATGTGAGGAATGTGCAAATTATAAAGCCAAAAAATATATACTGATCTCTATATATTTGCAGAGCAGTAAGACAACAGATATCTAAGCAACAATTTAGCTCTATAATACAGAATAATACAGAAAAATATACTCAGCTCTATATATTTGCAGATAGTCTTGTAAGGCTGTCTCAAACTAAGGTTCCAGTTTGAATTCAGATTGTTAGTTAACAGGGCACACACACCAGCTATAAAGCCAATTATATCAGCTGAAGACAAGGCAGGAAATGAGGGGGGTGGGGAAAACCAGTTTCAACACAGATGTGAGGAATGTGCAAATTATAAAGCCAAAAAATATATACTGATCTCTATATATTTGCAGAGCAGTAAGACAACAGATATCTAAGCAACAATTTAGCTCTATAATACAGAATAATACAGAAAAATATACTCAGCTCTATATATTTGCAGATAGTCTTGTAAGGCTGTCTCTCAAACTAAGGTTCCAGTTTGAATGCAGATTGTTAGTTAACAAGGCACACACACCAGCTATAAAGCCAATTATATCAGCTGAAGACAAGGCAGGAAATGAGGGGGTGGGGAAAACCAGGTTCAACACAGATGTGAGGAATGTGCAAATTATAAAGCCAAAAATATATACTGATCTCTATATATTTGCAGAGCAGTAAGACAACAGATATCTAAGCAACAATTTAGCTCTATAATACAGAATAATACAGAAAAATATACTCAGCTCTATATATTTGCAGATAGTCTTGTAAGGCTGTCTCTCAAACTAAGGTTCCAGTTTGAATGCAGATTGTTAGTGAACAGGGCACACACACCAGCTATAAAGCCAATTATATCAGCTGAAGACAAGGCAGGAAATGAGGGGATGGGGAAAACCAGGTTCAACACAGATGTGAGGAATGTGCAAATTATAAAGCCAAAAAATATATACTGATCTCTATATATTTGCAGAGCAGTAAGACAACAGATATCTAAGCAACAATTTAGCTCTATAATACAGAATAATACAGAAAAATATACTCAGCTCTATATATTTGCAGATAGTCTTGTAAGGCTGTAGCCAAATTGGTTTGAGGTACCACTGAAGTTTTCTCATATGAAGTTTAGGAGTGGGAATCATGGGGATGGTGGATGCCATGAATTGATAAGGCTCTTTGCAGGAATAAAAGAAAGGGGGAGCAGAGACTGGAAGTAGGTTATTAGAGACAAAACAATGGGAGATGGAAGACAGGCCATCATTAGGATGGTTTGGATTTTGCAACCCAGAAAAATATGGTGTTGAGGTGTCATAAATTACTTCTACAGATTGATGGTGAATCCCAAACTGCACAGAAGGAGCATGATAAAGTGAAGATTGTGACGAGGCCAGAATTGAGAGGCAAAACTAAACCAACAACTGTTACAGATCCACCAACTGTAGAGACTGTAGAAACCACAAAAAGCACAGGTATAAATCCACTTTATTTTTCTCTAGAGCCTCAGTGTATGCACCTTCAAGGAGTACCACCCCCACCGCAAACATTAAACACAGAGAAAAAAGAAAAGAAGGAACTCCAAAGGGGCACTTATCTGTAAATGGCTAGGTAGGAAACAGCTCAGCAAAAGGCATTCAGATAGATGATCAATTGGGGTGCTCAAACTGGTGGCTAAGAAGTTCTGAATATTGAGCATGCATACATCACCGTCATGCCTTATGCCTGTGCTGGAAGCATAAGCCAGATGTACAATGCTGGGAAGATGCATAGGCTGTCGTATGCTGGCTGGATGTTGGACTACCCTTGACAGGAGAACCTACTTGTAATGAACACTGTAACAGTGATAAGGAAGGACATTTCACAGTATCTTTTCTGTACGTCTATCTCCTGTTTAATCTCCCACTCAAAGTGTTGCATCATCCTGGGTATTGTTTCAATAAAAGAAATCTCTTCTAGTGGGGAATCTGGTTACAAGGTATCCTCATCGTCCGAGGCCAGTTGTCCTGAACAATGTATTTCAAAGGAGTAAGCCAGTGAGTCATCTGAATCTGATTCTCTCCTGCTCCTCCTATGAAGAGGAGTCATTCTGTCTTTTCAAAGGTGGGGAGTGGGCAGATGAAGGAGAAGACAGAAAGGAAGGAGGATTCAAGAATAAAATGACTGTATAAACCTTGAGAAAAATCCAGCCATTCCTTCTCATGGGACATCTGCTGAGGAGAAATTGGTTTGGCCTTTTGTTTTTTCTTCTTCAGCATGGTGTCTGCCTTAATAAAGTACAATGGTGCTGAACCCTGATGGAGCTCAATAATGGAGCTAGGGACCTCCTCTAACTAGTATCTGAGGTATGCCTTCCAGTCCCTTGGAAATAGTCACACTGGTCTTAATAGTTTCATTGGATGTGCAAACAAGAGACGCCATGCAAGCCACTGGTCACTGTAGTGGGTGTCTCAGAAGGACTTGGATATATAACAGATTCCTGTTGCATCTCAGTAGGGACATCTGTGCCAGACTCAACAGCTGAAGTCTCAGGTTTTGATTTTATGTACTTCTTCTTAGGTGCATGCAAGATGTCTGAGGCAGAGGGCCCACCATCTTGCTACATATGAGACTCTTGAGATGTTTACTCTTCAAACAGGTATTCAGGGAAACTAACCTGGTTCTAAGACTTTTAGACATGAACGACTGACAAATCTTACAACAGGTAATTGTGCTCAGCCCTTAACCAAAACAAACACTGAGAGTGGAGGTTTTTGTAAGGGATTTCCCTCTCTTAGCTGATATGTACAATTCTTTAGCAAAAGAGTATTAAAAAGAAGGTTCCCTCGATGGGGCACTTATCTGACCAAGCCTTGGCAGCAGTAGCAGCATGATGACACAGTACTCAAGACTGACATTAACAAAACTTTGCATTCCGAGACTGGCAGCAAGACAGTCTGTGGAGAAAACTCACTGAAGAGCCTCTGCCAGTCAACAGAGTGATGCGCGGGAAAGGAGTATTTCTTGGTTTAAATTCCTTATATTGTTTCTTATATTATTTCTGGTTATTTGCAATGTTTAATTTTATTGCAGTGTGTGTAAGTATCAAGTTCTGGTTAGAAGAGAAAAAACTGTACATCATAGTACTTAGAAGTTAATTACCTATGAACTACTGAGGGGGAGGGATGATAGCAACTAGTATTTTTACTTAAAGGAAAAAAGAAAACACCACCAGATTTTTGAAAAAAAAACTCAATGGGGCAGCCTCTGCAACAGGACTGACTATGTTCCTACCTTGTTCCTTTTGCATTCTTAAACCCAGTCTTCTCTGGAATTGTCCATCCCTTAATCTAACCACATTGTTTCCTCCCATTGCTTTTGACTGGATGTTGTCCGTAAGTACAAAAAATATCTTTTTGTGGGGATGCTCTCCTTAAACTATGCAAGTTCATTACCCTTTCACTGTACTCCACAGACCCATACTACAGAGGACCCACCATTAACTACAGGTGCAATCAATTATCTATAAACAAGATTATATTCAAAATGCATCTCTCTTTCTACTGTAACTAGACTGGTTATATGTTATGTGTCCTCAGCCATTACTGTTTTGCACTGATTTATATCTATACTCCTGCTATATTCTACTGGCTGGTATCTGTGTTATTAATAGCCCTGAAAAGCACTATCTGTCACAATGGAGTCCCAGTCTTCTTTAGAAAGCCTCATATTTAGACAGCCTACTAGCGCTTGATTTTCTGAGGTTAAACAATTTTCTCATGTTTACTGCCAATCCACTTCTTATAAAATATACTTTCTTTATATGCAAGAGATGCATCGATATATCTAAATTGTAGGCTAGTTATTCCACTCCACTCACTGTAAGTAAACACCTCTGCTAGGGGATGGCCTGCATCTTTCACCCTTTAGTTTCGGCATACTGGCTAAAATTTTTGCTACCACCTTAGTGCCTTTTCTTAGGTAGAACTCACCTGAAGGATATCCCAATATTGCAAACTCTAATCTACATAATATCAAGATGGTACTGTTGAATGCCAGAATCCTAAACTACAAAATGGCTAAACTTGAGGTCTCCCTTAACCTTGGAGACATAAGCAATTGTACAATAATAAAAACCTGGTGGTTCCACTGTATGGATGGTACTTCCTGTACTTCAGGGGTCAGTGAATCTCATGCATTCATATTTACTGGCAACTGGGGTGGGGTCCATTTGGACTTATTCACAGATCATTTGTCGCTCATCAGATTTTGCATGATGCAAATATGGAAATGGTTGAAGATCTAGTAACACTTAATAAAATTATCTTATTATTGCAATTACAGATCTCAGTCTATATCCCCTTTTAAAGCATGCAGAGTACTTTAACCCGTAAGAAAAGTTAACAGTACAGCCAATACCTTCCCTTGGGTGACTGCAACAATCCACACAAAACTGGCACACATATACTATCAACAGCCAATATGCCCAGAGATTTCTGGACTATGTAAATGCCAATACACTTAAGTGAACTGTTCCCCACCCACCAGATATATTAATGTTCTTGATCTTGTCCTCACAAGCATTTCTTCCAGATGCACTGCCCAACTTGTTATCTTGCCCTACTCAAATCTAATCATCTTGCTGTAATCCTCGCAATGAAGGACTGCTCTGTGGCCTTTAATACTTCTACATTCAGGGATTACTCCAAGAACAGTTATTCACTATTTATTCATTTTACTGATAAACACAAAGGGTGTAGCTACCCAGCAAACCTTGCACCCGAGACTGCTTCCCACTACTGTGACATTTACTCTCTCCTGGATAGATATTTATTTATTTTATTTATTTTTATTTTACATTTTTGACCAGGCTAGTCTAACTGGATACATGTCCATTTTCAGTAGAGACCCGGGGAGATAAGCTCCACTATAATCTACATATATATGAGACAGACAAAAAGTACAAAAAAAAAACAATCTAAAATACATAAACTTGAAAATATCCTTCAACAAGTTGATTTATACAGAAACTAAATTCTACTGTGGATGCATACAATGTTTAGCAAGGCAAAAATACAGTAATGCTACCATGAGAAAGTCTTAGATAATTTACAAAGAGGGGAGTGGGAGGATGAATTTACTAAATTCAGCAAGGTGGGTGAGCAGAGGAGAGATGTAGAAAAAGGTAATACTAGGGGGGGGTTAGTCTGGGTTAGTACATGGACATAGCCATTGTAATTTTAGTTTAATTTTTAGTTGTTTTTTAAAGAGTGGTAATGATGAGAGAGATGTCACTTTACTGGGAAGCTTGTTCCAGACCTTCCCCACTGAGTTTGAGAAAAGAGAGTTACCTGCCTTATTGTGGGATTTCTCAATGGTTACCAGTAGTTTATTTGCAGATTGAAGGGTAGTAAGGTTTGTGTAGGGGGAGATGAGGTTTTTGAGAATAGGAGTATTATTAGGTTGGTATAGAATATTATGGGTAATGGAGAGTTGTTGAAATTGTAGTTGGTTATTTAGTTCTAGCCAACCTAGAAGTTTGAGATTTAGACAGTGATGAGTTCTAAATGGGGACCCTGTAGCAAACCTGGCAATATTGTTATAAGAAGTGATCAATTTGTTTAGGTTGCCTTTGGAACGATTAGTAAAAATAGGTGAGGCATAGAGGAGGGTGGAGATCAGATGGGTCTGGGCAATAGTAGCTCTAGCATCTGGGGTGAGAAAGGGTTTTATCCTATACAAGGATCCAAGTTTTCTGTTTACAGTTTTAATAGTAGCATTAATATGTAAGTTGAAGATACACTGAGGCATCCGTAATAATCTGGCAAAACCATAATGGAATAGTTGAATAACACAACAACAAGCTGTATAATAAAAAGATAAAGATCCTGGACATTGGTAAAAGAAGTCCACTTCATTACTATAAAATGGATTTAAAAGTGTTAGGAAAGAATTTCCAACTTACTATTTGGATATAAATTACCAACTGTGAACTCTGAGTTGTAACTAATTGAAAAAAAAAATAGCCATTATGCCTGTACTGAAGTTATGCTTCCATTGGTACCGGCTTCTCTGACCCCAGGGACATTGCTGTTATTCTTACTACTAATAAATTCTCTTGCAGCTTCACCTAGTGCACCCCTCCCATCCTCTCTGTTATCCCCTGACACACACCCTCTGGAGATTAATTAAAAGCCCCATCACCAACTCTTCAACCTGAGTGTCTCCACAACACATGGTGCCAAGATGTGGCTAATGGCAGTTATGGCACCCTTGCATAAAGGTAGTCCCTCTATTATCCTGGGAATTACAGACCTTGTAGTCTCACTATTACTATTTCTAGGCTATGGAACATAGCTCAATCAATAAACCATGATATAGTTGACTTTATAACCGTATATATGTACCAGTTCTGCTTTTAAAAGGCAGATAAATCCTGTGCAACCGGATGGATGATTTCCTTGACGTCTAGTTCTGTAAGAAGCAATGAATCTATCACACTGTGAGGGCTACAGTAATTCAAAGCATATTATAAATCAATCTATACATTTTTGTTTTCCACTGATAAATTTTCTCCTTTGTACTTTGCTGTATCCAAGCAAAAAAGTTCTTGTTATCAATAAATTATTTATTTTATTCTATTTATATTAGTGAAGGATAACACATGACAGACATCTCTGAGAAGAGTTTCTAAGAGGATTTTGATAATTATGAGGACATTATTGTTAAACAACCCACAAACCTGTTTTTTAGTTTATAAGTACTAGGACACCTAGTTTATTCACATATGTAGAAATAATATGCCAGTTCTTATATCCTGCCTTGAAGTTTATGGGGAACCTACTGCTAATAATGTAAGGTATGTCTTAATGGATTTTATCTTTAAAGAAGCAAGAATGCAGTGTTTTTACAAATGTTCTAACAAAAGCTTCTAACATCAAGCTATATACTAATTTCATGTAAAAGATTATTACTGGGTTGACAATGGGAGTGTCTAGCATTTAGTTTTCTGCTAACAGTGCAGCCTATGGTTTGACTGTAAACCAGGAATAGAGTTCTTCTGACTTTTTCTTTCTGAAGGATGGTACATAGTATGATTTACATGTACAGGCACATCAGTCAATATATGTTGGGGGTTTGTACATACACATCAATCAATGTAAACTGGGGGATTTTTACATTTTTACATTCAAGCTTTTTTTACAGACTTGATTTAGTAAAGAAGTGGTAAAATAAAGTGTGCATCACTAAGAGTGCACCAGTCATATTTATGATAATTAAATTAGTAATTTAGGAGTAAGATGCTTGTAAGACTGGATGTATGTGAATGTTAAATATATCTTTGTTGCTAAGATGAATGAATTACTAGAGTAAAAAAGGTAATGTGTTAGTGTGGCAATCCCACAAAATCTCACTAGGAAAGTTCCAGGTCATATGCTTACAAGAAGGGACTCAGTAAACTGTAAAGTTTCTTCTGCTTTGTGGACAAAAAATCAGGCAGATCTGCAAATACAGCATGGTGAGTCATTTAAACATCTCCATTTGGAAATCATTCATTCATTATCTCATTACTAGCTTAATTCAATTCTGGGTCACTAAATATCTGAAGTTTGTCCCAGAGATGAATGGACACAAAGCATATGAATTAATCATGGATGGACACCAATCCATCACAGGATATACACACACACACACACACACACACACACACACACACACACACACACACACACACACACACACACACACACACACACTTATGGGCAATTTGGAGGATCAGCTATTCGGCTATGTCTTTGGGATGTGGCAAAAAAAAAAAAAAACAACATGGGCAAAGAAAACACACGCAGACTCTATAAACAAGGCAGCCTAGACAAAAATTAAACTGAAGAACCTAATGAGAGGTAGAAAAATTAACCACTATGCCACTGTGTTGCCTCACTTTGAAGGCAGAAACTTTGAAAATGTAAGTGATGTGGCTCATACTTCCCTACTTCCCTAATAACCACAAGACTATACTCTTCTGCTGCTATTTCTTTCATAACTTCTTTTTATCAAGTGACAAAGAACTTGTGGTCAGGATGGTTCCTAATAAATATAAGGATGATGTTTAGTTTGTAATTGCGAAACTACTAAAACTGATACCAAATCAAAAAAGTTGGCAGTTTAAGAACTGTATTTTTAATTTCAAATGGAAATTACATTTATGAACATTTTTTCCTAAATATATTTCTGATAATGACATTACTATGGGAAATATTATATACCAAACATGCAAAGATGATGGGGGGTAAATCATTTCTGAGGAATATGATGATAAGGTTATGCTATCCTTCAAATACGTCAGAGACAAAGTCATTCAAGATCCCTAAGGTTGAAAAGGAGGTATACACCTTTGCATAATAATACTGTTATTTAAGACGTATGAAGAAATTGTCTCAATGGTCACGTGCAAACCCTGATTTTTGAAATCAGGCAAACTGCATTTGAAAGCAAGTGAAGTTGTGTTATTCATAAATGACGTGAATTTCTTTGTAGATATTTTACATACTGGAGTGAAACTGTAGTGTACCCTATATAGTGTACATGTAATCCAAACAGATGGTATACCTGACAAGGAGCGAATGAATGCCAAGCTTCCTATTTAAGACCATGCAAGAGATATTAAGCTGGGTTTGACAGTCAGAGTAACATCAGAATATTTCTGTGTCATACTGCTGATGTTTTGAGTTTAAGGTTCTGCATTAAATGCACCATTGTTGACATAAGGGGAGAGGTGACAGTGAATACAAGTTGGGAATGATGGATAAAGTCTGTTCAAAAAGCATTGCAGAACTGAGACTGCTATCTGTTTGTCACCACTCAGGTCCCTTGTGGCAGCAGAGGCATGACATCATTGAAATCACCATTCAAAACTTAATATAACACACATGCTCCATTAACTGAATAAGGCTCATGTTAGAAAATAAGCCATCTACACCTTCAGAACCAAGAAGGGGCAGGAGTAAAACCCTTGAACGGACTTTTTATTTATTTTATTTTGATTTGTTTACAAGGGAAAAGTACTAAAGTTCAGAATACTGCTTGAATAAATTGCATTTAATTAAACAGAATACAGTTTGAAAAATTGCATTTAATTAAACTGTATTTGCTTTGATATTGCTACACACTCAAGTGTGCAAGCTTGCACTGCACTTGAATTGTGTTAGTGCTGTTTTAGCTGCTTTTCTGCAAAGTAAAAAAAAAATTCTAAGCTTGTTTCCTGCCTTTCCTGGTAGCCTATCTACTACAAGAGTGGTTTCTGGCTCAGAAATTGTAGTTTAATGGCCATTTGGGCAGTTTTTACATCTATTTCAACTTTCTGGTCTAAAAGCCCATGTTTGCACTTGTTTCCTGCCTTTCCTGTAGCTAGTCTAGTCCAGATACAGTTTTGCTGTATCCAGGACTGTTTGTAAGCTTCTGAGCTTCCCAAGCCTTTCTGTGTCAGAGGGAAGCCTTCTAGCTTATCAGTGGGAGTGGTTAGCACAAGGTAGCCTATCTACCACAAGAGGAGTGGTGTCTGGCTCAGAAATTCTAGTTTATTGCCCTTTTGGGCGTTTTTTCCATCTCCTTCAACTTTCTGGTCTAAAAGCCCGCGTCCACTTTCCTGTAACTAGTCTAGTCCAGATACAGATTTGCTGTATCCAGGACTGTATGTAAACTTCTGGGCCCTCCACTTTCCATCTCCTTCAGTTTTCTGGTCTAAGAGCCTGCATTCATTTTCCTGTAACTAGTCTAGTGCAGATACAGATTTGCTGTATCCAGGACTGTATGTAAGCTTCTGAGCCCCCTAAGCCTTTCTGTGTTGGAGGGAAGCCTTCTAGCTTATCAGTGGGAGTAGTAAGCACTAGATAGCCTATCTACCTACTAGAGGAGTGGTTTCTGGGCCAGAATTTGTAGTTTATTGGCCATTTGGGCAGTTTTTCTATCTCTTTCAACTTTCTGGTTTAAAAGCCTGCATTTGCACTTGTTTCCCGCCTTTCCTGTAACTACTCTAGTCCAGATACAGATTTGCTGTATCCAGGACTGTTTGTAAGCTTCTGAGAGTTGCCAAAGTCTGCTCTTCAATTTTCTCTTAGATCTTCTAGTTGTCTCCTCTCTTGCACTTTTCCTAGCTTATTAGTCTAGCACTTTACCATACCAGACTTCTTGTAGCAAATTATTGTAGCACAAAAAACTGCTATTAGCACAAAATGTTCTACAAGGAAACAGCCCCAGTACTTATTATTAATGCACACCCCTCCGGGCATGTCTAAAGGCCAGTTCCCTGTGCTTTCTACTATTGACCTGGTGAACTTGGGCATTCTCAGGCAATTTAGCAACTGCCTCATGTACACCAGCAACCCTCTCCTCTTACCTCCCAACACTCAGACTTGTGAGAGATGCACTTATATATCGAAATTGGAAGCCACACACTCTCCAGCCAAGACTGGAATAGCTGGTCAAGATGAGACGATCAACACTTGCACCACACCACATGGAACACATGGCCCTCCTGAAAACACACCAGCACTATCTTCACATAAAAACACAAACCACACACCCATCTTCTCGGAGGCTCTCAATAAAAATCTACCGAAACAGGACAGACCTCCAAGGCAGAAATGCACTCGACCACCACAACATAACACTAATCAAGAGACACATAACTCCCCTAAACAGTGTGTCACTCAACCAAAGCCCCTAAGGCAAAACAGCATGCCCAGCACACTAGTCATAGGTGACTCGACAGTGAAGCACACTGATGTCCCACTCACTAGGTTGAATAAGGAGAAAGTAACAGTCAGCTGCCTGTCAGGTGTCAGGGTCCACCACATAACACATGCACTCAGGTCCCTCAACAACAGGTACAAATATGACTCTGTCATTGTACATGTGGGTGTGAATGATCTAAAACCTACCTCCCTGGACTACATGAAAAGAGACATGGAGGAGCTCTTGGATTATGCAGCCCAGGCAGGTATGACCCTAGCCCTGAGCAGCATCCTACCATCACCCAGAATGATGCCACAGTACAAGCAGAAAATGATTGATTTCAACAACTGGCTAAGTTTCTGGTGTCATCCTAAGGGGATCCAGTACCTGTCTGCCTGGGATGACATGACTGACAGACCTCAATGCTTTGCCAAAGAAGGCCTGCATCTGTCACCCCAGGGCTTCTGTCACCCCCTTGGCTTCTGGATACTGGCCAAGGCTCTTGTCACCCCTATAGTGCCTTTTTTAGACGGTGTTCCATAAACCAAATTACCACCATAACAGCTACAAACAAATGCAACTGGAGGGTCATACTGCTCAACACTAGAAGTCCAAATCTCAAAATGCACTCGCTTGAAGCACTCCTTAAAATGGAGAACATTGACATTTGGGCTGTAACAGAGACCTGGTTCAAGGCAGGAGAAAGCACCCCTGCACTCTCTGGCTAAAACTCAATCCACACCTTTCAGCCCCAGAACTTAGACCGAAGCTCCAAAGGCAATGGTGGTTCCATATTCATAAAGGATGCGCACACCTCCACACTGGTAGCCCAACATAATGCATCAGAGATACTTCAGGTGCAGCTAACATTGGCTAAGACAGCGATTCAGGTCGTAGCCTGTTATAGGTCCCGAACCATGTCCCAAGACTCACACTCCAAATTCCTAAACACCCTGGAAAATATTACGGTCCAACCTAACACTCGCATACTGGGTGACTTCAACTACCCCTCCATTAACTGGGAAAACTACTCATGTACCAATACACTTGCCCAACGTTTCCTGGAATTCATTAATTCCAATGCCCTGGACCAGCTCGTTCTTACCCCCACTAGAGGTAGCAACATCCCTGACCTGGTTAGATCTCACCACAAACTAATCACCTTGGAAATCCACATCCCTCCCACCCCCTCCCCGCAAAGGTAACCACCATGACAACCTTCTCTAAAGCTAACTTTGGACTCCTAAAAACAGAGGTGGCTAACTTCACAGCACCCATGCAAATGGAGAATAGTTGCATGACTGCCGAATCATACACCAATGCACTGTACGAACACGTACAAAAATGCATGGATCTCACCATACTCAATAGAACCAAGATGCTCTCCTCCAAAAAAAAAGAAGCTAATCTAGTGGTCCTCTGCCATAAACAACTCTACAACAGGAGGAGGAAACTGATGCGGAATAAGGTGAAGTCCCAAGACTGGAAAAACTCCCTTATCAGCCTCAACAAAAAGTTGAGATCCCTCATCAAATCCTCTAATGCCAGCTATGAAAACAGAATTGCAGCAGATAGTAAAGACAACCACAAGGTCTTCTATAGTTATGTAAAGAATTTCCATAGCAATACCCAGATTTGCTCTGAGCTACCAAGTCAACAGATATTGCCAATATACTGGCCGACAAATTCAGTGCCAACTCCCCCCCCCCACAAAGGACCAATCACAATTCCAGTAGATTAACAGGCACCCAGTATTACTGTTGCACATGTTAAAACAGCACTATCCAAGGCCAAGAATACAGCTTCTATGGGACCTGACAATATCCCTGGCTGTGTTCTACATGAACTGCAGAGTGAACTCGCACCTGTGCTGGAGGGACAGGTTCATAAGCCAGAGACTGTCCATGCTATGGAATAGACTTCCCATACATGTCAAACAGAGGACCTCACTGGGCATCTTCAAGAGAAACCTTGATGAGTGGATGTGAAATAGAAATTTCACCCCACAGCCTCACCTCAGGCTTTGTCCCTACCGAATGGCGCACTGCTATAGTCATCCCTCTTCACAAAGAAGGAGTGATTACAGACACTGGGAACTATCGCCCCATTAGCCTGACAAGTGTGATATGCAAAGGTATGGAATGCATCATCATGGACCTAATAAACAAGGATATAGGGAATCTCTAAACTCTGGATCCCACAAAGTTTGGTTTTGTGAAGGGTAGATCATGCCTGCCCAACTTGGTCGACTTCTTTGAGTCAGTCACCAGATCTGTGGATGAAGGCAAGGAGGTTCATACAGCCTACCGTGATCTGGCCAAGGCCTTTGATACCATTCCTCACTCAGGAATCATAGAAAAACTCACTAAGCTAGGCATCAACCCCTATATCACTAGGTGGGTTGCAAACTGGCTCACAGACAGAACCCACAGTATGAAAGTAGCGGACTCCAAGTCAGAATACCGACCAGTCACGAGTGGAGTCCCACAGGGATCGATCCTGGGTCCTCTCCTGTTTGGTATCTATTCCTCAGAAGTCCAGGCCAACACAAAGGGACTCTGGCTGATAAAGTTCACAGATGATTGCAAGTTGGGAGCCATTATTAACTCCCCAAGTGATGTTGATATCCTACAGAAAGGCCTCACTGAGACCATCATCTGGTGTCAGAACCATGGCCTTAAGCTCAATGCCAAAAAATGTGTCGTCATCACCTTTGGGAAAAACCCACTTCCCATGAATTACCACATCGATGGTAGTCCACTGAACACAGAAGGCTTTATAAGAGATCTGGGAACACAGGCTGACAGCAACCTCTCTTTTGACAACCACATTGCCACTGTGGTCAGAAAGTCCTTCTATGTGGCACATCTCATTACTAAGGGTTTTGCATCTAGGAAGAAAGAGGTCATTGTCTCCCTCTACTCTTCCCTCATTAGGCCAGTCATCGAGTACAGTGCCCCATTTGGCACCTGCAACAACCGGAGAGTCTGCAAAAGTACCTCACAAAGAGGATCCTAGGCCTTAAACACTTGTCCTGTATGCACAGACTCAAAAAACTCCAACTATTCTCTGTCTTATATCGCCTACTTACGAGGCGATCTCTGCGTGACTTACAAAAGCCATGTCTGACCCAGCTCTGTTAGAAATGATACATCTAAAGAAATCCCAATCCCTCCGCACCACATGCTCCAGAGACCTCAACCTCATTACCACAATCAACAGAATGTGCTGGAGGGACAGGTTCATAAGCCAGAGACTGCCCATGCTATGGAATAGACTTCCCATACATGTCAAACAGAGGACCTCACTGGGCATCTTCAAGAGAAACCTTGATGAGTGGATGGGAAATAGAAAATTCACCCCACGGATCACTCTAGTGGCTCTACTCAACAGAGGCACTGGGAACTAAGGTTGGGTGGCATGATGCCAGAGTAATCCTATGGGCTAGGCTTGTAAACGCTCCAGGGCCATTAGCCTAGTACACACCTATGAACTTATTAACCCTACAGACCAACTTCAGGCCCAGCCCAGATGAAAATTACAACACTTTAAATGCACATGAGACAACAGACAACTGCCTTAATGCAGGAAGAAGAAAAATAGCTATAAAGGGGATAGCTTCTATGGTACTGTTAAGAAGCAGAAATTCAGCCTTCCTCCAAGAACTCTGTGAAGATAGCTTAATTTATGAATAGAAATCTTTACTGGCATGGACTTAGAAGTTCTTAAGAAAAAGGCAGTTTGCCTTATCAAGATACCCCTGATCTTTTGAGAAGGTCTTCCAAGCTGAGGCAAAGTTTAGAAATGCCTCTCCTATGGGCAGTGCTATATTTAGGCCATTTCATAGCACTACCTCTGCCCTCTTATCCTTCTCTGACTGTATTAACAAAAATCACAATAATAACACTCTATCCCCTGCCCTCTTTATTGATCTCTCTAAAGCCCTCGATATGGTTAACCACCAGTTACTCATAAACATACTCAAAAATCTGTCACTAGATGCATTATCTATACAATGGTTCCAGTCCTACTTAAACAATAGACAGCAGGCTGTACTATGGGAGAAAAACATATCTACCCACCTCCCCATTGCCCTTGGTGTCCCCCCCAAGGCTCCATATTAGGCCCTCTCCTATTTTCTATTTTTATTAATGACCTACATTCTGAAATACCTCAAGCTACCTGTATTCAATACGCAGATGATTCCATGTTAATATGCTCAGCCACTTCTCCTGCAGACCTACAGACCCTAATCCAAAATGTGTTTAATACAGTTGAGAAATGACTTCTACACCATTGTCTCATCTTGAACCCCCCCCCCCCCAAAAAAAAAAAAAAACTCTTACTATTCACTCCTACCCGTAGGGCCTCTTCACTTAACTTTACTGTTACATCAAACAACGGTACTATCAAATCTCCTGATCCAACTAGAAAAATTCTAGGGGTCCTATTTGATAACAACCTTAACTTTGATACTCATATTAACAGTACTATAAAAACAGTCAACAAAAAACTAGGCTCCCTCTACAGGATCAAACCTTTTCTGACTCCATTAGCCAGGGCTACTATTGCCTGTACCCACTTAATCTCTACACTCCTCTATGCCTCCCCTATATATACTAATCTGATTAAAAACAACCTGAACAAACTGGTTATCTCCTACAATAATATTGCCAGATTTGCCACAGGCTTCACTTTCAGAACCCATTATTATCTTAATCTTGAACAACTAGGATGGCTAGAGTTGCCAAATCTACTACTATTTAACCAATTAACAGTTGCCCACAAGATCCTGTATCAACCTAATAATACGCCAATACTTACCAACCTTATCACCCCCTACAATAATCTTAAGACCCTATGCTCATCTAATAAACTACTTGCACAAATAGGTAAAACCAACAATATGGCTGGTGACTGTTCTCTAATAGCGTGAGCAAAACCTGGAACTCACTCCTAGGGTTACCACCTGTCCCACTTTGCGAGGGACAGTCCCTCTTTGGGCAGTTGTGTCCTGACAAAAAATTGTAATAATGGCATATGTCCTGAGATTTTAGGACAAAATTATTTCTTATATTTTATGTAATAGTTGCATAAAACAGTTATTCTGTATCTGAAATACCTAAATGTTATAAGAAACAGAATAAGCAACTAAAATGCTACAAGAATAAGCTTTTATTTAGGCAAAAAAGTTAAGTTCTGTCCTTTGTACTGGCCGTGGGTATGTGTCGGCCTGTAAAATCTGATGTCTGTACCAAAAATGTCCCACTTTGGCCATTTGAAAAGGTGGCAACCCTACTCACTCCCCAGTGACTTGACCTCCCTTTCCTCAATAACACTATTTAAAAACAAACTGAAACTTTACCTTAAATCACATTGGTTATGCCCTTGTGCTAACCCTGACTAATTACCCCACTTATCTCTAGATACTTATCACTATGCCTGTATAAACTAGTTGCTTTTCTGTTAACCATAAAGAGAGTGTGCTTTTATATATTAATCTAATGTCATTATGAATATCTTCTTATAACTATCCATATATGATATGTACTAATATTCTGTAAGCAGAAATGTAAGGAAATGTAAAGAATTGCTAAAATATGTAATGTACCTGCATCTGTAAAAACTGTTATATAATATAAATAATACTGTGTTTTGTGGAGCTTTTCTCCCCGGGCCTCTGCTGAAAATGGACATATATCCAGCTTGACTAGCTCGGTCAACAAATGTAAAATAAATTACAGTGAGGGCTGTAGCTGCTGGTGTCATCCTCCTGGGTGACTCAGCTAGCATTGCTGTTGTAGGAGACCCAGATGACACTTCAATGCCATCCACAGTCTATGAGGAGGATTCCTCTTCATGGGGACCTGACAAAGTCTACAAATGAATTTGTGACTAAAGGAAAGTAATAAACACTCTCGAAAGTAGAAATGGATTTGTTCCTTTTCTACCATGACTACGAGAGCTGATCAATGAGATGCTCTTCCAGAAGGAGGTACCCAAAATGGCTTTTCAGAGCTACTTGTTAAAGGACAGCTTCAGTCATGTCAATGTGCACAGATATATGCAAGATCCTGACCTGCTTTTAATAGCATCATGTCTCCACAACAGTCTGCAAGACATTCCAATGGGGAACTCAGCAGTCATAACCAGCTCCTTTTCAGGCCCACATACAAGAAGTGCTGAAAGCTTTTCCATTGCTCGATCCACTAAGGAGGACTGGAAACTATACAAGTGAGAACGGGACCTGAGGAATTTTATCTTCTAAGTGATAATGGAGAATACTTTCTTGCCCTTCCTATCCAGTGTTTAAGAATAACTGACTGGAGGTCTACGGGTCTCACTCTTTACTGATTGGCTCAAACAAGAGTCTGTGCTAGGATGTTTCCTAAGGCTCTCACTCTACTTTGCTAGAGCCTTTTAAATGGTACCACATTCTTGGGAGCAGGAGGAGCAGTGCATTTCTGATACTAGGTTGCTAACGTGGTTTCCATTATGGTGGTATCCATACTGGGAATGACCCATACACCTCCACCTCTTTCTTCCCCAGATATTCATTCAGATGTTTCTATGAAGAAAGAAGGGGGCTAAATGCCATTTCATTACCATTAATGCCTCTCTAATGAAGGAGTCCTTTGGTAGTGCGCTAAAAGGAGGGGAGTTTTCCATATCTTTATATATCTCAGAGATTAGAGCCTATGACTCCTCCTGACTCCACTCAGGATACTGAGGTAAATGTATAATATCTCTCTCAGCCCTGGAATAAGCATACCATAGCATGGTCAACTTACATGAGGTAAAGTAGATGACAGGTGAGCAGTGGATAGAAACTATAAGGAACCAATGCACACGAACTCACCTGCCATATGCAGTTCAGACTTGTGAGGCTTACTCAAAGCCTGGTTTAGGCATCAGGCCATATTTCCTGGGTACATTCCAAAAGGTGAAAGGACAGGTGCCCCCAAAGAAGACCATAGGATAGATGGATCTTCTTTATTCTAGGCCATAAGCACACCTGTATGATAGGTCTACTGATGATCTAGAAGAGTGATGTCATTTGACTGAGAGCAAGTGATGCTAACTCCCAGAATATAACCTCTAAGGTGGCTGCCTTCAAGTGCACCTCTTCTTATTCTCTCTCACTATCTGTTGATGCAAAAGACATATGCAAACATAAGCCTTTGGTAGCTGAGGGCAAGGATAGTATGCTCAGTGTCAGAAAAATACCTCACAAACCCTCACATATTATCCTGTACAGCATTACAATGTGTGTCTTCCATTTCTCTACCCCTTTGATGCTTCTGCAGGAAAGGCCTGGATCCTCCAACTGATCCTTCTAGTGAGCATCTTCAACTGCATACATTCTTTGATTACTGAGGAAGATCATGAGCTTCATCCTCTTGTTCCTTCTGATGGCTATGTGGAATTTCTGGCACTTACAAGAACTGCTTCTCATCATGATTCTCTTTCAGGAAAAAAGGACAGAGTCTGTGAAGTCCTTAGCTCATGATGTCGCAGCCACAATCACTGAATTCTACAAACATTAAACAGGAACTTTTCGCATTACAAATGCCAGCATCAAGATCTCAACTATTACAGGGACACAAAAGCACTGAAGAGCTTAGGAAATAGGCACACCCCTACTGAGGTGTGCAAAGTACAGTTGTGTAAGTAAACTTAACATAACAGTAGATGTCTTAATGATCACTGCTGCAGTAGGTATAGCTATATGGGTTATACCCTGCACAGGATATAACAGCATGCCAGCTTCCAAAGCTTCATGCTGAGTTGACTGAAAAACAAGTTTTGGCACAGAGCCCTTCACAGCTATACTGCCAGCAGAGACAGTGAGACTGAGCCATGGTACAGCAATGCTAGTTACAACAAATAATACATGTCCAAACTCTTGCATAAATAATACTCCAAAAAACACAAAGGGGATGGAAAGAGTGGTTACTGCAGCAGTGATCATGCAAATATCTACTGTTAAGTTTTACTTACACAACTGTATTCATTCTACTGACCACTGCTGCAGTAGCCTTATCTAAATTGGTTAGCTAAGTACATTTGGGAGATGGAAGGAGAAAAGTCTAGGAGCCTGTGGAGAATGGTCCAAGCAAAACCTGATCCATACCTAGAGAAGGAATCAAGCGTATACTGCTTTGTAAAAGCATGTACACAACACCAAGGTGCAGCTTGTAGAAGGCTTCCAGAATCCACCCCTTTCCAAAAAGTCACAGATGAAGCCAAAGCTCTGGTAGTGTGGGCCTTTAATCCTTCCTGAAATAGTTTTGCTGTGGTGAGAATAACAAAAGCTGCTAGCTTTAGTCCCTTTCTTCTTACCTTCACAAGAAATGAACAACTGATCTGAGGATCTGAAAGATTTAGTTCTGCCAAGATGGCACCCGAGTTGTCTGTGGACATCCAAGGTATGCAGTATACTTTCTCTCTCATTTTTAGGTTCAGGAAAGAAATGGGGAGATTGATAATTTGGCTTAAAACAAACACAGATGCCACTTCAAGCATAAAAGAAGGATTAGTTCTCAAAGAAACCCTATCTCTTATACACATGAGATAGGATTGACTCACCATAGGAGCTTGCAACTTAGATACCCTCCTTGCAGAGGTCAGAGCAATCAGTAAAACTGTTTTTCATATTAATAGGTTTTGTATTTTTTAGAGTGTCATTACTTTTAACAATTTAATAACAAAGAAGGGAGTCTGCCTACTCTTGTATCTTGCTGCATGACACAGTCTTTGATAAACACTCTATTATAAAGGTTCTAAGGAACTGTGGTTGTGCAGAACAGCTTCAGTAATGCTCTGTCTTGACTAGCATTTTGTTCAATATTCTGTGATGATATTCTCATAATATGAATTGATATTATAACTATGCATTAGTATTATGAAGTTTCTAAATTGCTCATCCACATGGCCACTTATCAGGGCAAATTGCTTCTGTTTCATCATCAGTGAGTGATCACTATGGTCTAATGTTGTCTTTCTTCATTTTTTAATTTGCCACAACTACATTCATGGATGGGCATAAATAAACTGAATCTGGTTATGCTTTCATTTGTCTCTAATTGAAAGCATGTGAGTGATACGTACAGATTTATGACATGTATTGTTCACTCAAACATATTTACATTATCATCTCTAGTGAACACAACTCTAAGGGTTCATTCTATGGACTACATAGTTTTTGTAGTATGACTAAAGTATTCTGAATAGACTTGTCCGTATTTATCTTTACTTATCTATACATTTCTAAATCTACTTCACTCAGTTATAATATATTTTTAGTATGTAGGAGAGTGATTATCTGACATAATCATTAGTATATTGGTCATATCAGAATATTGGAGACTATTAATATGTATATATACTACTCTCAGGCTAAAGAGGACTAATGTTAAGCAACATTTACTGCGTTATAAATGACATTTTACTTTATGAATGTTTAAGTAATGCATGACAGGATGATTATATTCTGAAAAAGAAGTCTAATCTAATCTAAAATGAAATTGTATTACCAAATCAATATTCATTTCCATACATTATGTTTTATTTATTTATTTATTTATTTAAATTTGTTGACCGGGAGTGTCCGACTGGACGTAGGTCCATTTTCAGCGGAGGCCCAGGGAGAAAAGCTCCACAGTTAAAATACACAGACAGTATTTACATTGGATTACATAGTGATTAACAATTTACATAGCAATTAGTTACAACATATTTACAGATGAAGAACATAGTACATCAGTAGGCAACTAGAATCTTTATCTGTGAAGTGCATACCAGACATTAACAAATGTTACAAGAAGAAGTTGTTCATGCTGTATAATAAGTACTGGCTTATGAGCATCTGAGCTTGCTATAATCAAGGTAGTTAGTGGAGTGGAAAGAAAGGTAGTGGTTGGATGGGGTGGATGATATTAGAGTGGGAGTTGCAAGGGCATAGCCAGCATGTTTTTAGTTGCGCTTTTAGTAAAGTTTTGAAGCGGGTGCATGATGGTATGGAGGTAATTGTGGGTGGGAGTGAGTTCCATAATTTGGCTATGGCGCAAGAGAACAGTGCTTCACCAGCAGAGTTATTGGCTTTAGTGATCAGCAAGTGATTTTTGCTGCTGGATCTTAGTGGTCTGGTGGTGCGATAGGGTTGGAGTAGATTCTGGAGGGATGGGACATTTAGTGGATGGTTTACTAGTTTGTGGGCGAGTGAGAGTTGATACCACTGAAGGAGGTGAGGGAGTTCAAGCCAGCCCAGTTCAGCAAGTGAGAGACAGTGGTGACTACGGTAGGATGCCCCTGTGGCGAATTTGGCGATTTTGTTGTAGCAGGTCTCTAGCTTGTTTAGATCACATTGCCTTAGGTTGGTATATATTGGAGAGGCATAAAGTAGGGTGGAGATAAGGTGGGAATTTGCTATTGAAATCTTTGCTGCTTTGGTGAGAAATTGCTTATTTCTGTATAACGCTCCTAGTTTTTGTGGACTTTTTTATAGTCATGGATATGTGAATGTCAAATTTTAGTTTATTGTCTATTTCCACTCCTAGCAATTTGGTGTGTTCAGTTGGGTATATAGTGGTGTTGTCTTTTGCCGTGATGTTAAAGTGAGAGTTGTTTTGAGTATGTTTGGTGGGTTGGAAGATGAGTAGTTTAGTTTTGTTTGGGTTGAGTATTAATCGGGCATCGGATAACCATGTTTCAACAGAGGAAAAGGCTTCCTGTGTGACTTTTTGCAGTTTTGGTAGGGACTGGGCTGAGCAGATGATGGTCGAGTCATCCTCGTATTGTATGAGCGTGCCATGTTTGGTGGCAGAGGCTAGATTATTGGTGTAAACAGAGAAGAGTAGGGGTCCAAGGATGGATCCTTGGGGAACCCCTATGGAGACAGGTAGTTGGGGAGATATGTCATTCTGCCATACAACGGATTGTTGGCGGTCAGACAGGTAACTCTGAAACCAGTTGGTGACCGATTGTGAAAAGGATAGGTTATTGAGGACAGAGATAAGTTGTTTGTGTGGGACCATGTCAAATGCTTTAGATAGGTCTAGGAAAGTAGCAGAGGAGACAGCCATTGTTTTTTATGTTGAAGGATAGTGTTAGTAAAGGAGAGTAAGGTAGTGGTGGTGCTATGGTTTGGTCGGAAACCATGCTGAGTACTGGAAAGGAGGTTGTTAGTAAGGAGGTAGTCTGAGACCTGAGAGTGTATGCATCTCTCTAGTATTTTGGAGAGTGGAGAGAGAATAGCTATGGGGCAGTAATTGGTTAGTTCTGTGGAGGGTCCACCTTTGTGGAGGGGAATTATATGTGATACTTTCCACAGTGTGGGAACGTAACTTTCTGACAGAGATCAGTTAATCAAGATGGATTAAGGGTAGGCCAGAACATCAGCTGCGATTTGTAGGTATTCACTTGGGAGGCTGTCTGCTGCTACTTTGGTGGGTTTAAGTTTAGTTAAGAGTTTTTTTATGTTGGAGGTAGGTACAGGAGAAAAAGAGAAGGCAGTGGGGAGATTACTAGTTGAAGGTGTGGGTTGGAGGGGAGGGGGGATGTGTTGTTTAGCTAGTGATAGTATGGTTTGGGTGAAGTGTGTGTTGAATGAGGTAGCAATATTTTCTGAGGAGTGAGTGATGTTAGGAGGAGGGGTACTGACTTTACCTGGGTGGAAGATGGAGTTTATGGAGGACCAGAATTGTTTGGGGCTGTGTTGTGAGGAGTCTAGGGCAGACTGGTAGTATTGGGATTTGTCCTGTTTTATTAGCTTTTTGACTCTATTGCATAGTTCTAGGAATTTCTGTCTAGCTGAGGGGGTTTTAGTTTTGCACCAGTGCTCCCAGGCTTTATCCCTGTTTTTCATTTCTGACTTAGTGGTTTTCTGTAGCCATGGGGAGTGTTGTGCTTTGGTTCTGGAGAATCTTATGGGGGCATGGTAATTAAGGATGTTCAGGAAGGTAGTATTAAAAACTTCAACTGCATCATCTAGACTGAGGTACTTTAGAGGATGCCAGTTACATTCTTTGAGGGATGAGATGAATGTGAGTGGGTTAAAGTTTAGTTTTTTACGTATTTGACGGTAGATGACAGGTTTAGCTTGGTATAGGTATTTTTTGAGTAGGAATGTTGGGGAGTGATCACTGAGGCTATCTGATAACCAGCCTGTTATATATGACTGGGGGCTCTTACTGACTAGTATCCAATCCAGGGTAGTGTGCTTGGTGGAGTTTTTATTTATCCTGGTTGGTGATTGGACTAGTTGAGTGAAGCCATGAAGGTGTACATGATGGGTTGGATTGTTGCCAGAACAGGATTGCCAGTCAATATTGAAATCATCTAAGATGATAGTTTCTTGGGGGAGATGGTGGGTAGACCAGCTGAGGAGGTTTTCTAGGGGAGGGATGTTTTGGCCAGGTGGGAAGTAGCATCCAATTATGTTGATGGTTTTGTTTTGGTTAATTTTGAGGTTGGTATATATTATTTCTTCATTGCCTATTTGTGGTGCTGATGATTTTAAGATCTGGATGTTTAGATGCTGTTTAAATATTATAGCTACACCACCTCCTTTTTTGTTTAGCCAGTCTACTCTTAGTATGCCATAACCTGTAGGGAGTATTTGCTCACTGGTAATGTGAGGTTTTAGCCAGGTTTCTATCAGGATGACTATATCTGGGGAGTACAAGTCTATGGTGGCATGGAGTTCATGGACTTTGTTGGATATACTTCTAATATTTAGGCATAGTAGAAGGAAGTCACTTGGCTTTCTATTGGCTGTAATATGGGAGAAGTTGTGGTTTCTAGTCTGATTATGAAGATTGGGGTTGGAGATGGTAGGGCCAGGGTTGGGGTGGATGTCTCCACTTAGGGCTAGTTTTGATAAGCATGAGATTATTAGTTTTCGAATATGTTTGTTTATAAGGGAAACTTTATGATTGTGCTCTGTGGGTAATAGGTATGGTGGGAGGGTTACTATGTTAAGTTGTAGGGATGCTTTATGTTTGAGTAATATAGTTGGTAGAATATGTGGGGGGTGCATAGGGATGGTTCTTGAGCTGGTGGGAGGGGAGTTGAGTGTGGGTGAGACATGAGTGGTGGTGTGAGTAGTAGTACAGTGGTAGTGGTTGAGTGGGGGAATGATGGAGCTTTGGTAGGATGTAAGATATGCAAGGAGAGTGCATGCAGTGAGCATAGGAAAGGTATGCTTGTACATGTTAGTTGAGGAGGTGTGATAGTAGTGGGAAGATGGAGGAGGTAGTGTTGGGTTAGTGCTGTGGTTGGCTATTAGAAAGATGGGAGGGGTTTGAGTGCAATAAAGGTGGGACCACCGGGGGCGGGAGGGAATAGGGGGCAGGGTGGGGAGCGAAATGGGTAGAGACCCTGTTAGTTGCTCGTATGAGAGGCTGGAAACAATCACAAAGCAAAGACAAGTATGTGTTAAGAAACAATCACAATTGACCAAGGACTGCTCTGAAACTGTAAGTCATTTCTTAATTTCTCAGGTGGAAAAACAGGATAACCTTGTATCAGTAGGCTACTGTGGTCATAGTTTAAATTTACAAACACACAGTATTGATCAGTTATGGATACTATTTGCTAACAGAAGGGAATAAGAGAAAGTGGAAGATGTGTGTGTGTGTGTGTGTGTGTGTGTGTGTGTGTGTGTGTGTGTGTGTGGTGGGGGCTGCTTACAACCAAAGCAGTGTGCTCTCCAGGGGAAAATGAATATTGGCTCAAACAGGTAGACACATACTCAAAGTTAACTGTAGCTGTTTGCAGACAGTTCAGACCCGGACTGCGCTGTTCTTACAAGAATGTTAAAGGTGGTACCATAGTTGAATACTTAAGAGTGGTGTTAGGTCCAGAAGAGAAGAGTACAGAGAGGAGTAAGCACTTTTGAGATGGTAAATATATATTATAAAGATTATAAAAAAACACACTGAGCAAATAGCTACCGCATGCAGGACAATGTCATGCACCAACTACTTAGTATATGCAGATACTGAGCCAATTGGAAGAACAACAGTTATGCAGTCACAGATAAAAATATAGCGAGCAGCAATCTGTTGTGGTTCTCTAATGTGATTCTATCCACCAGTAACAGCACAATTATATAGAAATAATTAGACACTAGCTTGAGCTGTCTACACACAACACAATTACATGAATAGCATTAGTGAACAAGGTGCAGCTATGAAAATAGACCATACTATTATACTAAAAACAAATTGGTGCATACAAATGCTAGCATGCCATAGTAACATCTAATAATAAAGAATAAATCATATTAGATGTCTAACACAATTCAACATAAACATATACAGTTGTAAAATGTCTAATACAATTCAACAAAAATAGGCATTTACAGTTGTAAAACACTTACTGGAGAGGCACTGAGCCTTCGTGGAGCCTGTAGCAGAGTGGATTGTAGTTTTAAAAATGGTGCCTGCCACAGGTAATATTTATTAACTTCGGGTTTGTCTTAAGGTAATAAACAGGGAAGGGGGAGGGGAGAACAAGGGTGTGAGCAGGCAGTTCTTTGTACTGCTGCTAATGAGCCAAAGCAAAGACAAGTATGTGTTAAGAAACAATCACAACTGACCAAGGAGTGCTCTGAAACTGTAAGTAATTTCTTAACTTCTCAGGTGGAAAAACAGGATAACCTTGTATCAGTAGGCTACTGTGGTCATAGTTTAAATTTACAAACACACAGTATTGATCAGTTATGAATACTATTTGCTAACAGAAGGGAATAAGAGAAAGTGGAAGGTGTGTGTGTGTGTGTGGGGGGGGGGCTGCTTACAACCAAAGCAGTGTGCTCTCCAGGGGAAAATGAATATTGGCTAAAACAGGTAGACACATACTCAAAGTTAACTGTAGCTGTTTGCAGACAGTTCAGACCCGGACTGCGCTTTTCTTAAAAGAATGTTAAAGGTGGTACCGCAGTTGAATACTTAAGAGTGGTGTTAATTCATTATTAATAGTTATATAGGGAAAATAATAACTAATATTGTTAAATCTCCAAGATAAGAGAAAATGTGTACTGGAGCTCGAAAGGGGTTAGTTTTTTTTTCTTTCTTTTTTCATGAGGGAAGTTATGGTAGGCAACCTGTTAGATTTCTTCTCATCTAGCAGATTGGAAGTGTATTTCAGTTCATGTACATTAAAGGATTTACAAAAATATTTATATACTTGTTGTTATACAAATAATTTTGGCATTTTTCTTTTCTTTTATTGGCCTGAACTAAACTCTATTTTAAGTTATTTGACCAAAATTTAAATATTGACTACAATGAGAATTATTAACACAGTAGTTACACATTTTACATTTGGTATGGTATTACAAAATATAATACAAAACAAATATGATGTAAAGTTAAATATTGAGAATGGACTTGACTATTTTATCCTTAAACACTAACGGTTTAAACAATCCAAGGAAAATATCTAATTTATTAAGATAAATGAAATTACATAGAGTACAAGCATTATTTCTTCAAGAGACTCACTTCAAAACAAATGATATCTTCAGCTGGAATCCTAATGAATATATGATCTTATCTCACTCTTCATATAAGAAAATGACTAGGGGAACTTTAATTTTATGGAAAAATGTCACTATGTCTCAAATCATTTACAAGTATGAAGATAAAGAAGGACTCCTAGCCATAGTAATAGTAAAATATAACAATAGACTCTGGACATTAGTAAATATATATTGGTTTCCAGGTATTGGGGTTGGGACAATAAGAAAACACATGGATCTAATAACTAGAGTATATAAAGGGAATTTGATTTTGGGAGGTGACTTTAATTGTATATTGGATAAATCAGAGATCACAAGCAAAAGCTAGGGAATCTACTTAAGAAATGGGAAAAAAGTTTAAATCTAACTGATACATTTAGTTATAAGGAGAACAATTCATTATTATTTTCACACCAAGACCACAGATTTGAGACACATACAAGAATTGATAAAATCTTCATATCTCAAGCGGAAAATTCAAAAATAATAAACATTTCCATGTTCCCTTGTCCCTTTTCAGACCATAATTCATTAATTCTCAAAATACATACAGGTTATAAGAAATTTATTTTTATGCCAAGAATTCCAGCTTACTTTACAAAATTAAAACAATTTAAACCTTGGTTAGATTCAGAAGTACAATTCTTTTTAGATATAAACTGCACTACTGAAATAAAAGTAATTAACCTTTGGGATACCTTGAAAGCCTATCTAAATGGAACAATTCTTACAATGGTATAAAAACAAGCTAAAAGAGCAGGAATCAGAATTATGTAACATCCAAAAACAAATTACAGATCTCACTATTAATTCATCTACTTACACACAAAATAATCATAAAAAAGCATTGGAAGACTTAAACAAAAGATATAATGAAATCCTAACTCAAAAAGCTAATATAGCTGTAGAAAGTTTAAAACTTAGTTCCTATGCAGTATCACCTAAACATATGCATAATTTAGCAATAAGATTAAAAAAAATTAATTGAAAATAATATTACAAGTATTATACATGAAGGAAGGAAAAAAACAAAAAGGTTTTGGATATAAATGATATACTAGATGCATTTAAACATTATTTCTCTGACCATTATAATGATATTTCACATATAACTAATACATCAAACTTATACCTGAAATTAGTAAAGGTAAAGGTGATACCAGAAAAGTTAAAGTTAGACATTCAAAAACAAATATCCAAAAAAGAAATTACTCAAAAAATCAAGGAAAGTAAAAGTAATAAAACACCGGGAATTGATGGAATAATTAATGAATTGTATAAGATAATTCCATCTTCAGTAATATTGTTTCACAAAACATTTAATGAAATTCTAGCACAAAACACAACTCAAATTTCATGGAAATACTCCTTAATTACACCCATTATGAAATAAAACATAGACCCTTTACAGTGTAAATCTTATAGGCCAATATCTTTACTTAACAATGATTATAAAATCTTCATGCCAGTATTAGTTATTAGAATTAAAAAATCATTGACACACATAATAAATGAGGATCAAGCAGGATTAATTTATAAAAGACACACACAAGACAATATACAAAGAATTCTAACACTCATTGATTTTCTAAACAGAAACAACCAAGAAGCTCAAATAGTAGCTTTAGATATAGAAAAAGCCTTTGATTCATTGAGCTGGGATTTCTTTTTAAGGCTTTAGAATTGTTTGAATTTCCTACTAATTTTATTAAGCTAATAAAGAATATTTATAAAAACAATTTGGCTTATGTAAAACTTGGTCCATTTACCTCTAAGGCTATTGAAATAACCAAAGGTACAAAGCAGGGATGTCTGACGTCTCCCATCCTGTTTGCCTTAGGAATTGAATTATTTGCCTCATTACTATGCCACAACTCTAATATATCAGGCATAGATGTATATGGTAAACTCAATTAAAAATAGAAGTTATGTTCTTACCATAACGTTCCATGTTAGTTGTCTTCTTCTCGCCTTCTTCTTGCTGGATGGGTTCGGAGCCGACCTCGACTGCCACTCTAAAAGCTCGAGAGTTGGTTCCACCGGCTCGAGGCTCCCCTTATATCCCACAATGCTAGGCGAGAGTTACCTCAGATCTCGTTTGTAAGCTAACCCCAGCTTATAATAGTAACAGTATAACTGTAACAGAGTCCACCTCTAACAACAGGAAGAAAGAAGGGTGACCTACATCCTGAACCAGGAAATATGCACAACAGCATATGTCTTAAGAAAGAGGTGGTAGAAAGACAGGTCACAATCACAACTCCTCTAGGTCTGTCCAGGCCAGGGGGAAGGAGGGTGGGACGCAAGAGGAAGGCGAGAAGAAGACAACTAACATGGAACGTTATGGTAAGAACATAACTTCTATATGTTAAGTTGTCTATCTCGCCTTCATTCTTGCTGGATGGGACCGCGTCCCTAGCACCTTGTCCCGGGTGGCCTAACGGAACAGACTCCTGAGAACAGTGGAACCAAAGTTAGCTCTATGCCTAGAAGCTAAATCCAACTTATAATGAGAAATGAAAGTGTGAGGAGTAGCCCAAGTAGCCGCTGCACAAATGGTGTCAATAGGCAGTCTGTCTTGGAAGGCTAAAGAAGTAGCCAAAGCTCTGGTGGAATGGGCCTTAGGTTTATTAGGCAGCTTTTGATGTCTAATTTCATATACAAGGGAAATCAAAGATGTTAGCCATCTGGATAATGATACCTTTGAAACTGAAAGTCCCTTTCTGCTTCATAGGAGACAAACAGCTGATCAGATTTTCTGAATTGTTTTGTTCTATCCAAGTAGTACCTCAATTGACGGTGAACATCCAGGCAGTGTAATTTTTGTTCAGACCTATTGGAGTATTCTGGAAAAAGGACAGGTAGATCAATGCTTTGATTTAGATTTGACGCCGAGACCACCTTAGGCAAAAAGGACGGGTTAGTTCGTAAGGATACTCTGTCCTTATGAAACAAAAGATAAGGAGGACGACAGCTGAGTGCTTGAAGCTCTGAAACTCTTCTAGCTGATGTAATAGCTACCAGAAAAAGAGTCTTCCATGATAATAATTTTAAAGAACAGGAGACTGCAGGTTCGAAAGGGGGAAGAATCAAAGAAGCAAGAACTAAATTTAGGTCCCAAGGAGAAGGAGGATTTCTTATAGGAGGTCTGAGAAGAAAAACTCCTTTCAAAAAGGCTTTGCAAAGCTTGTGGGACATTAAGGCAGATTCAGAAATACCCACATGAAAGTTAGAAATAGCTGCCAATTGAACTTTAAGTGTAGAGGGAGATGAACCTGCATGGAAGAGTTCAGCTAGAAAATCAAGGACTAATTGGATGGAAGCAGTGAAAGGATCTATGTCCTTTCCTTGAGCCCAATATGTGAAGCGTTTCCACTTACTCAAATAAATCTTCCGAGTGGAAGATTTATGGGAAGCTATCAAAATATCTCAAACAGAGTGAGATAAATGAGGAAGCCTGGCTAAGGTTGGAACTGGAGGAACCAAGCAGTGAGGTTCAGAGAGGGGAGGGAGCGATGAAACTGACCCGACTGATGGATCAAAAGATCTGGAACTAGGTCCAGATTCCACGGTCGCTCCAAAAGAAAACGATGTAGAAAGGGGAACCACACTTGTCGAGGCCAGTAAGGAGCAATGAGGATCAATGAGGCCTTCTGAGCGATAGCTTTCTGTATCACTTGAGAGATTAGTGGGAAGGGAGGAAATGCATACAGAAGTCCCCGGGCCAAACTTGGACTAGAGCGCCTCTGCTGGATTGGCCTGGTAAAGGGAATAGAGTGAAATATTCTCTGCACTTGCTGTTTTGGGGAGTAGCAAAAAGATCGCAGCAAGGCTGACCCCACTTGAGAAAAATTTCTCTCACTACAGAATCTTTCAGAGACCACTCGTGAGGCATGAGGATAGCTCTGCTCAACTTGTCCGCAATTTGATTGGACTTTCCGGGATGTGCGTTGCTATCAGAAACCGCTGAGAAGAAATCGCCATTGCCACAGTCTGAGTGCTTCTCGACACAGGGGGTATGACCTGGTTCCGCCTTGTTTGTTGATGTACCACACTACAGACATATTGTCTGTTTGGATTGCAATCGTTCCCAAGGGAAGAGAGTCTTGAAGGGCTTGCAACGCTAAAAGCACTGCTCTCATCTCCAGAACATTTATGTGCAAGTGGCATTAGCTTGATTGCCATGTGCCCAGGACCGTCCTGCCCTGATAACACCCCCCCAATCCGATCAGGGCGGCATCAGCTGTAAGAGTAGCAACCGGAGGGTGGAACAAAGGGTCTTCCCAAGAAGAGCTGAGGGAAGACATCCACCACATGAGATGATTTTTGACCATAATGGTGTGAGACATTGGAAGTTGCTGGTATGACCATTGAGTAAAGAGCATCCATTGAAGGATCCGCATGTGGAATCTGGCTAATGGAAGCAGAGGTATGGCGCTGCCATAATTCCCAACACTTTCAGAACTAACCTGGCTTTGATTCTGTTGTTGTTGAAAAGGAGTGATACCAGTTTGTGAATGTCTGTTATTCTCTGATGTGTTAGTACATGTTTACTGTATCTAGATTTGCGCCTATGTAGGTAATAGTACGACAAGGCGACAAAACAGACTTTTCGCAATTTATTGAAATACCCAGCTTTTGACAAAGTGTAATCCTGGCCATCAGAAGGAGATGCTTGGTGGGAGCTGTGAGGAGCCAGTCGTCAAATATGGAAACACCTGGAATCCTTGTCGCCTCAGGTGAGAAGCTACCACTGCCATGCATTTGGTAAACACCGGGGCAGTGGTGAGACCAAAGGGCAGGGCCCTGAACTGAAAATGACTGGTTCCCAGCCTGAAGCGGAGGAATCTTCTGCTGTTCATTTTATGTGATAATCCTGAAGGTCTATAGAGCACATCCAGTTTCCTTTGCCCAAAAGGGGAAGGATGGACTGCAGCGTGACCATCCGAAATCTTGTTTTCTTGACTGATCTGTTCAAGATACTGAGATCCAAAATTGGTCTCCAGTCCCCTGTTTTCTTTGGAACTAAAAAGAACCTTGAGTAGATTCCGGATCCTTGCTGGTCTGCTGGAACTGGCTGAATTGCTCTTTTTACAAGCAGTTTTGAAATCTCCAAAACCGCTAGATCCCTTTGAGCGGGTGGAACATCTGGAAGGGATTTTTTTGACTGATTTGGAATGCGAAGAAAGGGGATAGAATAGCCTTCGAAATGATGGACTGTACCCATTTGTCTTGAGTCAGGGATAGCCAGGCTTCTGGGTACAGTGACAATCTTCCCGACTGCCTCCGAAGATGGGCAGTCGGGCAACACCTCAGGGATGCTGAAAGGGCTTGTCAGGAAGGCTTCCCGATTGCCCTGGTTCTGCGGACCCCCTGCCCCTAGGCTAATGCCTACCATTGTTATTCCCACCTCTGCCTCTGGCGACTAGTCCCTTGAGATTGTTTACGGAACCACATCTTTCCACCTTCTGGCCTTTGGGGTAAGGTCTAGAAGGAGTAGAAAACGGACTCTGACGGCAGAAAGGGTCTTGCCATCAGTTTCGCACCTAGTCAAGGTTTCTTTCACTTGAGGACCAAAGAGGATGATCCATCAAACGGGAGTTAGTGAAAGACGCCTTGAAGGTCCAAAATTGCATAGCCGCATCCAGGCATGCCTACGTAAGGCCACACCTGTCCCGCTCTGCTCGCTCCATCAGCCGTAAGAAAGAAGGCATGGAGGAGTTGGTTATGGAGTTAAGGGTAGCCAGCTGCGTGTTCATTTTATCTTGGAAACCCGCAGCTGTAGGGTCCTTAACATTTCACTCGCCTTGATCAAGTCCCTTTGAAGACGAGTAAAATGGCACAGGTAGTTCAGCTTAACGCATGGTAAATGTCGCTGACGAGAACATCCGCTTCACCTGTCCATGGACCTAGATTCCTTGTTAGGTGGATGGACAGGTACTGAAGGATCAGCTAGCTCCTTCTTAGTGGCAGCAGCTACCACCATAGCATCCACAGAAACTCCTTTTGTTAAGAACTGTTTGTCTGCTGGTGCGTTATGAACTTGGAGGGTCTCCTGGGAGTGGGGTCCACTGAATCAGGAGCCGCCCATGCCTTCTTAGCAACCACCTGCATGAGGGGGTCAAAGGGGGACACCCAGGAGGTGGAAGGACGAGCCAAACGCCTCAAGATACACAGATTCCTCCCAAGGGTTGAGGGCTGGCCAATTTCCCTCTGTTTCAGGATCTCCAGAATGTCTGCAAATGAGACATCTTCAGAAGGAACGGGGAACCTCAGAATCATCCAAATCTGTGTCTGACGTGATGGACTCAGGTGAGTCAATGTGTTTCCTCTTACACTTCCTCTTCCGAGGGGCTCTTCTGCCAAATCAGGAGAGGCCTCGGAAGAGGATGAAATCCCCACAGGGGTTCCTGAGGAGCTGGCTCTCTGCGGTCCGGGATGAGGGAGTGAGTCGACTTAACCTGAGGCACCAGAGGGAGGGGCGGACGGAGCCGACTGTGGAGTAGAGCCAGGCTCTAACACACTCCGCATGACCTCGGATGCACCCCTGTCAGGCAGAGCCAGAGGTCCCGCCCGAGAAGCTAAGAACCCCTCGGCACCGACAGTGATGGCTCCGAGGCCGATGTCGGAGCCGAACCCACCAGCGCCGAAGCACCAAGAGGGAGAGGGGGGTCGGACAAGGGTCCGATGCCACTCACCAGGAAGTCCGGCGCCAAGATTCTTCCAAGGAAGAAATCGGAGCCGAAGACAATTGTATCGGCTCCGACGCTATCACAGTCTCGGTTCCGACGACCCGCCCGAGCTCAAGAGAGTCAAGGAGGAATATATTGATGGACCGGGCAGGCATCGACTGATGAGTCGGGCTCTGAAGCATCTGGGCCAGTGCCTCGGACTTAAGAAGTCGACTCACTACCCTCTGAAGGTCATGATCCGACAGCCTCGATGACCTAGAGGAGTGAGGTCTTTGGCTCCGTTCAGACAGCAGGGGAGATCCTGGAGCCGAATGAACGGAGCCAAGAGATGGTGACCTGGACCTCTTCCTAGTTGTCGGCTCCAAAGGTTTGGTCGGAGCCGACACGGAACTCTAATACCTGAGGAACCACAGAAACTGTGGACTGAGACTCATCGGCTCCAGCCGAGCCGATGTAGGCAGAGGTTTAGAAACCTTAGGTCTCGGCTCAGTTGTCGGAGCCAAGACCTAGATGCCTTAGAGGGCTTCCCAGTAGAAACAGAAAGGGAATCCTCTGGCTTGAGTAAGCCCCTTAATATCAATTTATTTTTTCTTTCCTGCAGGACCCTGGGGCTGAAGCCATGGCACACAGCACAGGAGTCCTGCAGGTGCAAAGGTCCCAGACAGTAGACACAAGAAGTGTGAGCGCCTGTCAGAGACATTTTCTGACAGCACGCATCACACTTCTTGAATCCGGAGACCTTTGCTTCCTTAGACATTTTTAAAAGGTGTAATCAAACACACACACAAACACACTAATTACACCCTGTCAAGTTTAAATTATAATAAAAACACTAACTAGGTTTTTAAAATAAAATTAACACACACACTCCCTAGGGAAAGAGAAAAAGGCCAATAGGCCCAAGGGAAGAACCTAAAGTTCTTGAGGGAAAAAAATGGGAATTTTTTAGAAGGGGATAAAAATTTCTCTAAACTAAGGGAAATAAGTAAAAATATTAAAATTAAAGGGGTTTTAATAGACTAAATTACACAAGAAAAAGTCACTTACCAAGAACCGGTAGAAAACCAACCTCGATAGCTGTAGCGGCAAACGAGATCTGAGGTAACTCTCGCCTAGCATTGTGGGATATAAGGGGAGCCTCGAGCCGGTGGAACCAACTCTCGAGCTTTTAGAGTGGCCAAACCCATCCAGCAAGAATGAAGGCGAGATAGACAACTTAACATAATTATGTTATTTGCTGATGATGTTTTACTCACGTCATCTGTCTTGGAGAAATCAGTACAAAAACTAGATGAAATAGTGAAAAGGCCATAGATTTAACAAGGGAAAATCTAATTATATACATTTGAATAAAAAGAGAGAATTTACCTTAACTACAAATTGTGTGACAGGAAAACAAGTTCCCATAATAAAATATTTAGGAATAACACTATGTGATAATTTAGAATCTACATTAGCAACAACAACAACATTAGCCACAAATTATAGCAACATAATTAATAAAATAAAAATGTTAATAGTAAGCTGGAATAAAATGTTCTTGAGATTTGAAGACAGATTACAAATAATAAAAATGACAATTCTTCCAAAAATTAATTACATTGCACAAGCTATTCCTATAGTACTTAACAAGAAAATCTTGAAAGAAATAAATACAATTCTATTAAACTTTCTTTGGTATCCAAAAAGAAAAAGAATAGCCTATACATATCACATTTGATCTTGGGAAATGGGTGGAATTAAACTTCCAGATCTAGAATCATACATAAAAGCTTCCATATTAAGAACTATCATTAATTGGACAGATCCTAATTATTCTTCAACATGGAAAAAATTGCACACTATTATTTTTCTAAATGAAAATAAAATAATTAAAAATTGTATATTAAGTGAACAAAATAATAGGACGTGGCACATACTGACTGTTAATATTCAATATAATATAAAAAAACCAACAAACTTAAATTATATAAATAATATCTACAATTTATTCCGAAAATTTATATATACTAACACGGATATTATGATTTGGCTAGACTTGATAATACCCTTTAGCTCTACAAAGAATTTCTTTAATAAAATTCATAATATTATTTTAACTAGATGGGAGGGGAAAAACTTCACTTGGCAACATTGTATAGAGAATCAAGTAGTATTAGACATTCAACAAATTCAGAACAAATATGATATTCTATCAGCAGATTGGTTGATACTACAAAGCATATTATCATATGTTAAGGATCTTAATAGTAAAATTATTAATTATCCTTATAAAAATAGTCCAAATTTGATAAGTCTAATATCTGAACTTATTTACAACAATTATAATTGGACGAATCTAATTTCAAAATTATACAACATATTGATAACATATAAAACTAACCCTAATGCAATATATTGGAATTTCATAGCAAAAGGATGTCACACTAATCTATCAAATGAGAGTAAAACAAATCTTTTATGTTCTGTTAACATTTAATTTACAAGTATGGAAAATATTTACATGGAAATATATTCACAGGGCATTTATTACACCTGATAAACTAGCCAAATTCAAGTCACTTGATAAATCCATTTGTTGGAGATGTTCTTTAAACTGTAAAGCTGATTGGTCTCATATATTTTTTGACTGTATTAATATATATTTTTCTTCAAGCTATATTCACAGATACCTTTATTGTAACCAAATCTTTAGCCCTCTTAAATGTTAATGATACTATTGGAATAAATAAAAAAGATCTATACCTACTTTGGTTCATACTAGCTGTGGCAAGGAAATGTATAACTAGAAAGTGGAAGTCTTCACAAGAATGAACTCTGGAAGAATTCTTGAGATTGATGGAAGAAACAGCGACATTAGAAATCAAGGTGAAGGAATCGAGAATTTCACCTAAAACATGGACAAACAATCCTTGGGAAAAAATGTAACTCTTATTGAAACATTAAAAATGAACCCTAAATAATTAATGTGTAACTTTATACTTTATTAATTGAATATTATACATTTTTGTTACTAATTTCATACATTTTATTAAAATTGTTCCCTCCTTTGTTCAGGTCAATTGTACATAGTGTATATAAAGGTTTACAATACTTGATGATTGTATTGTTAAACATTATATTATTTGGAAAATAAACAATTATTTGGAAAAAAAGAACCTCAAGTCAACCAGATTAGCTGTTTCAAATGGAGCAAGTGTCAACTTCTCTACCACAAAATTATTATCCAAAGAAGGGGCCAATTTTCTTGGAGGCCTGTTGTACAAAATCCCTTTCAAAACATTTTAACAATGGAATTTACTGAGGATCCAGTGCTTAAATGGCCAATAAATGAACCTTGATGGAGGTGTAAGAAAGGTCACAGGATAATTACTAGCACCGATATTGTAAAACCAGAGAACAACTAACACTAAATGAGTGCTAGTTATGTTGCTGGCACCAAATATAAAACCTTTTCCATTCTGGCTAAAATATGATTTTATAGTTGCAGGCTTTCTCGCCCCCGAGATTTAAGACCCTAGCATCCAGGCAGTCAAATGAAGCTGATTGGGGTTTATCAAGCAGCTCTGTTCTTGTATGAGTTGATCCAGTCTGTGAGGAAGATTGTGGTAACTGCCCCTGGCCATTCCCAAAAGAAGAGAGAACCATGGTTGCCTGGGCCTGAAGAGAGTCACCATAATGATCTTGGTCTGAAGAGAGTCACCATAATGATCTTGGGTTATACCTCCAGATTTTTGCCTCAAAATTTCGGTCTGTTCCTCATAAAATGTGTGGTTTTCTGGCAAATTACTGGGATGGTCTGAGGAATGAAATCACTAAACAATGACATACATTTGAATTTCAGACTTCTTATCCTTTAGAAAATGCATTTTAATACAAATATTGTTATTTTAGCTACTCTTTAAGCTTATAAGAGCAATATTTGAAATCTGTCCCTATTTTTGGGCCTTTGTCTCCTCATTATGTCAGGCTCTGTCCAGATTTCTTGGGCTAAGAAGTTGAAAAGTATGTCTTTGGGGATTGCTTCTGAACTTTCAGATGTACCTGAGACATCATTGGAAAGGGTGGAAAAGCATACAAAAACATTCCCATCCAGACAAACGAAAAGGCAACTGACTTCCAGGCCTTCTTGCATGGAATCCTGGAGCAGAATCTTACCAGCTGATTGTTCAGAACAGAGACAAATAGGTGAACTTGAGGAACACCCCACAGATGAATCAAATCTTCAAAGACCCCCAGATCTAGTTTACATTCATGAAGGTCTTCTTTTGTCCTGCTCAGCTTGTCTGCCACACTGTTTTGTTCCGACAGAATGCAGGATGCCTCTAATGTGAAACTGTCCTGTGATGCTATATCCCAAGCTAACACTGTTAGTTAGCAAAGGAGGTATGACCTGGTTCCCCTTGTTGCTGTCAAACAACTGTGTACTGTCTGTAACAACCTGAAGATATCCTGGGGGCCAACAATGATTCAGAGATTCAAGAGCCATGATCAGGGCAAGCATCTATTTTATATTTATGTGGTTGCATCTGTCCTTAGTGTCCACAAACTTTGCACTTGTATCCCTTATGAAACTGCTCCCCAACCAAAGTCTGAGGCATCTGTGGTGACCAACTGCTTTGGAACAGGGCAGAAGGGGAGAAGGAAGACCACAATTTAATGGTATCTGCAGTCTCTACCAACTGATTTCTCTTTGGACAAACCCCAGCACTGGGATTTGAGAGGGAAAAGGATACTGATGCTGAGACCAAAGAGACTTCAAATACCATTATATCTTTATCATGTGGAGACTTGCCAGGAGTACCATAAGAATCATAGATGCCATGAGATCCAAAACCCTGAGGTATTCCCTTGCAGTGATTGAAGTCTGAGTGGAAAACCTTAGAGACCGATATATACAATGAACCTTTTTCTTCTATGGCCAACACACCAGGGACAGAATCCTGTGTGAAGGAGTCAAAAAAAAAATTTGAATATTCTCTTGGAATAGCAGTTTGTGTAAGAGATCTCTCACTAAGTGAAACCAGTTTGTGTAAGAGATCTCTCACCAAGTGAAACATTCCTGACAGTTTGAAAAAGACTATGATGATATAAGAAAGTCATCTAAATATGGAAAAATGTGGATACTCTGTAGCATGCAATGAGCTACAACTAGAGCTAAACACTTTGTTAACACTCCTGATGCATAGGATGGTCTAAAAGGTAAGGCAGAGAACTGAAAATGTGATGCAGACACACAAAACCTTAAGAAACGCCTGAAGCCTGGATGAATAAGGATGTGATAATAAGTAAGAATCTTTTAAATTTAGTGTTACCAGGAAACTTGAATGAAGAAGAGGTAATAGGTTGTGAAGAGACATCATTTTGAATTTGGGCACTATCACAAACAGGTTTTGAAAAGAAAGATACAGAACTGGTCTCCAAACATTTTCTTTCTTTGGCACAAAAGACATCCTTGAATAACAACCCTTCCCTACCTGGGAAGGAGGAACCGGTTCTTTCACACCCTTGGTAGCATATGATAAAGGACAGCTCGAAATAAAAGCATCTGGTCTGGTGGATGAGGGATTACCCCTGGAAAGCAGGAATTTCCTCCTGTCATCTGTAACCTTTAAGAATGATTTTCAGAACCCATCTGTCTGAAACTATCTCATGCCAAAGAGAAAAGGTGAGATTCAGACATTCTGGAGGTGAAATGGGGATGCCTGTGTGGGAAGGGGGAGGACAAAGTCCCTTAAACAGTCATTCTCACTTATTGTATTGTCCTTGGATTGGGGAGGTTCCAGAATTTTTTTTGGAATCCCCTTACCATTTTTTCTTAAACATCTGTTTAGCTACATTTTGTTGAGACGATTTATTTATTTATTGTCAAAATTGGATGAGGGGGTCGAGAAACTCTTAGAAATTTTGGAAAAGGAGTGGTGAAAAATCTTGGAGATTCCCTGTATCATCTCATTCCTTGTCGATCTCTTCTGCAGCACAGGGGCCGAAACCAAGACTTTATTTCATTTTTAATATCATCTGGGAGATTTGTAGAACAAAGTCAGGTAAAACCTTCTCAAAACATTACCAGTGGCCATAGCCCTGGAAGAAGTATCAACTGAGTATTACAAACTCTGTAAACAATGAGCAGTAACTTGTAGAATAGAAATAACTAAATTATTTAAAGTAGATATTTCCTCACAAGAAGAAATTGCAGACAAAATGTTCCTCATACTTTCACAATTTAATCAAAACAAACATTAATATAGGAGCCTAAAATTAAAAATTCTGAAAATCAAAGTTACAGAAGCATACATTTTTTTCCTATACTTCTCAAAAATATTCCCATCCTTATCAGAAAGTGTACTGGAATTGGTTTAAAGCTTTTCAGCAGTAGGATTAACTAAAGTTATAGCTGCTGTGTCAGGTTTAGGAAGAGTGTATAAAAACTTAAAAGACTGAGAAACTTTATACATCCTATCTGCCTTTTTAGGAGCAGCTAGTTGTTTACCAGGAAAACTGCAGGTAGTTGCACACACATCCTCTAAAGTTGACAGAACTGGAGAAATGGGCGACGGTTCTGGAAGTTCCTTCTGAAACAGCTTCTAGTTTTTTTTCTGATAGACTGAGAGACCTCAGTGTTCTCTGATTGAAAACACTTGCACATTCTTAGAATGGTCTCAGAAGAGAAACCCTCAAGGAAAAATTCACAAACTGAGCTCTACTCTGAGCCTGAATCAGAAATCTGGGGAGAAAAACATACCTCTGTCCCCTTTATCTTCCTGTCCAGATTCCAGGAAATGAGGTATCCCTTTTTCTAACACCTCAAACTAAACTCTAAGCCAGCCCCAGTAAACTACTCCTGACTAAGGAAGTTTGGAGAGGAGTAGATACCTGTTTAGTTTTCTATTTCTTTTTGAAATGAAAAATGGTTCCAAAAGTGTTATTAATGCAGTTTACCCAGGGATGGGTACAACATTCTGACAAAACAAGGAAGCCTTCCATGATCCCTCTCCCATGATCAACAAGACTGGCTCTCCCTTGCCCACACAGGGTATCCCAACAGCTATACAGGACATGTCTAATCCTCAGTCCATAGTGCTTGAAGGTGCTACACCAGAGGGATCCACAGTAAAAGATGAGTTGTCTGATGGCCACAGCATAGTCACCCACCTGTGGCTGAGGCACACTGCTAGCCCGCTGCAGTGGCAAACGCTGTTTGATCAGCTTCTTATTTTCATGGCTGGAAGAAGGACTGACTGTGGCACTGACAGTTTATTTCATGGTCAAGCTGAAAATGGTGCTGCTTTCCCAAGAAAAACAGGCAGCAAAATCAAGTAAAACTTCAAACTCTTAAGTCACCTTTTTCACATAAAAACACAGGGATAAGCACTTTAACACTTAGCCAGTCCTAAAAAGTAAAATAAACACAATTTCTCAACAGAAAAAAAATTCAATTACTTAAAACAAATTTTAAACTGAAAGGAAAACAATGCTCTCATTTAAAAGTACAACAGTCTCATGGCACTACATTAAACACAAACTAGCAGCTTTAAAATTATTTCCTGAGCAGGAAAATTTTATTAAGTAAAAAAATTTTTAAATGAAAGGTTATTTCCCCAAAGGGAATTTATCTCCCCAGCAAAGGAGCAGCACAAGCCCTTCACTGATCCTCAAAAGTCTTAGAGGAGAGTACTCTTAGGCGGCAGGAAAGCTGTGATGGGCATGGCACCCAGATGACTGACAGTTTGGGCACGTGGAAGGTGTTCTGAAAGTTTGGAAGCTAGCCAACTGTTATATCCTAAAGAGGATATAACACCTTTAATTAAGGCTACTACAACAGTGATCAGTTGGATGATTATCATCGTATTTTACACTGGCAAAAAGCTCACATGTACTCAAAAGGAGAAGCTGCAGGCCATCATGAGGGATAAAGCCCTAACTTTATCCCTAGCAACCTCAGTTCAATTAGCAGCTCAGGCATCTGAGGAACTTGCAGGGAGGTGTGATCCATATAGGGGAATAGCCCTCAGATAGAATAAATGAAGATGGGGGGGCTGAGTCAAGAGTAGGCTGTTAAGTAAAAACAAATCACCTTGCAGAAGCAGTCCCCGGCAAACCCCCCCCCTCCCCGCTGATGCTCTTAAAATTCACACTGGCCCCAGCCGGGAGCTGAAGAAAGTCCTGGGGTAGAAGAAGATGAAGCTGCTTGCAGACCAGGCAATTGATGAGAGACTGAGACGGATGGAAAGTATGAAGTAAAATGAAAGGGGGGAGTTGTAGAGAAAAAAACAGCTGAATTACAATGGAAGTACAGAAAATAGCAATAAAAAGCAACACACAGGAAGGTCCCTGATATTTTATTTCTCACTTATTTTTTTAGTTCTCTGTGCCTGCAGATCTTCTAGTCCCTGCAGTGACTGCTTACTCATTCTCCATCATCAGGATGAAACAGATTCACGGCATAACCACCATCAAGGTAACCTTGAGGGTTTTTATTTTGTACACTTCCTGACTCAAAACCCAATCCCTTGCAGCTGACATGTACTTGTAGATGAAAATGACAGCAATGCTTCCCTCTATAAGCGTGCATGTTTTCACATACATCAAATGAAGATTACCACTGCAATGCAGCCTGGCAAAGTCAACAGCATACACCCAAGCACAATCTGTGTGATGTGCATTTCTCTCTCTCTGCAGCATGGAATATCACAGCAGATGATCAATAGGAGCTTATTCATGCTTGGTGGTTTGGATTTTCAATCTGATCCTCTCTCTTCAGCTCCTCTAATGCCAATGTCACTAATTGATCCTAGGTCATCTGGGTAACAGTCAAAGCTTTATTCCTCTGCATTATGGAGTCATATTTCATCAGTGACTACTTGTAATCTGACTGCTCCTTTATTTCAGCATGAATCCCAGTGTTATTCTCAAACTGCCTTCTACATGGTCAAAGGTGTTCTAATATATGAACACATACACTTTTGCTATCCAAAAATGCCACAAAAATCAAAACATGATACAAATAAAACAAATAATCCTGAGTACCCACAAACTAGTGTCGAGTGATCAGGGGAAGGTTACTTACCTTTATAAGTTTTGGCCTATAGCTGCCCAACAAGGAAGGATCTATAAAAAACAAACAAAAAATGATATTTTTGTCATAAACAGGTATTTGTGAAACAAACATCTGACAATTCAACATTATCTTTTAAAATATCACATGACTTCCTGCTCATGTTCGAAAACAAGAAAAAACATTTCTGCAGGTATTATGAAACCCACATGGCATTGTCTGTTAATTAAATGGATGATAATTTGCATTAAATATACAGTCCGCAGAGCACACACACAGCAAAGTACTTGTAAATGTGCCAAAATTGTACAATTTATTTTACACGTATTTGCATGAGAAATGAGAGAGATAAGTCTGTCAAGAGCCCTTAACATTCCAACTACTTTCCATCTATATTTTCCCCTTACGTTTTCTCTCCTGTCCCATGCTCCTGAATGCCTCTGTGAATTCTCTCTCTCTCTCTCTCTCTCTCTCTGTCTCCACTATTCCATTTCTGCTGTCTACTCCATGGATCCACAAACCTTCCTGTGAAACACTTCTGAAGATCTAGGGAGTAGTCAGCCCCTAAAGTCTGCTACCTGTCCCCATTCCTTTACCTCTTTTCTGTTCATACTGATCACTTCATATTTTCTTAACATGATCTTGTGCATCAAAACCTTGTCTCCCCAACTCTTCTGCTCTTAACCTCTCTTCTCCTTCATCCCACAGAGCTTTTTGTAGCGTTTTCCTAGAGTCCTTCCAGCAGCCTGATGCCATCTTCATTATATGACTTACAGAACTGCAAACAGTTCTGAATGTGGTCTGACCAATGATTTTTTTTTTTTTTTAAGAGTACCTACATTTCCTATTTGATCCTGGAACTGACTCTCCTGAAGATGCACCCCAGAATTCTATATGTTACTGCCAGTACACTCATTCTGTTCCTGTTGGTCCAGTCCAGCTGCTCTGTTGCCATTAGTTCCATTCTTCCAGATGACGCTTCACACCAGGATTGTTGTGGTCCACATGCAGCACACTGCATCTGTTGCAATGAACCTCAACTACCACCTTTTTGCCTACTTCGTCAGCCTTTATAAATACTTTGCAAGACTGTTCCCCCAAACCTCTAAAGCTGCATCTATCTTTGTATCATCAACAAACAGGATAGCTTTTTCTTCATTTTCTCAGATATGTTTGAGATAAGTACACTGAACAGTACTGGATCTAGGACCAGATCCCTGTGGAACTCCACTAGTTATTTTTCTAGTTATTGTTGCTGTTTCTCTCTCTACAGTCTTCTGTGTTGCCATTCAAATGTGTAGCTACCCAGTTCATCTTGGTACTATTCTCAACCCCTGCAGTTTTTCTAACACAGTCCTTTATAATATAGTAAGAATGGTTAATCTTTTATCCTTCAGTAATTAATGTTAACATTAATTGAGAATTGCCTGCCTCTAATCTTAACTACCCATTACATTTGTCACTTTTTTTGGAATCTGCATTCTAGGCCAAAGATAAAGTTTGAAAGGTTTACCTAGATACAAAAAAAAAAAAAAAAAAAAAGATATAGCTGCACAAAAAAAATAAAGGGATAAAATAAAGATCAAACAGTGGGACAGGCTACAATAAAAGAGTGATTTTGGAGGTTTACCTTCATTATGTTGAAAGTGATTTGTCCGATCTGAAATTCAACATGTTTCTGAAATCGAAATGTTGAAACTGGTTTCCTGGAAAACCAGATTCGACCATTTTCAAACTGCAGCACAACAGTGAAAGTTAGGAGACATTTTCAAATGTCTCCAAAAATCGTTATGCAGAGGGGAAAGCACCCCTGCATCCCCATTGTGGGGGGCTGTGCCTCCACACCCTCTGCTACTTTAATATACAAACTCCGAGATCGCACTACAGTGAGGGGAAAGGGTGCATTTCCTGATCTCTGCTATAGTGCGATCTGCACCTGGAAATGCAGAATTCAAATGCGCGAATGTGTCAATGTGCGTTCGCTCATTGGAATTTGCAACATTTGCAGTCGACATTTCCCAAATCTTGAATTTGTACTTTTGCACTTTCATGCATCGTACAACTTACTTTCAACATAATGAAGGTAAACCGATTTTGGAAGTACTCAGGCTGTGTAACAGCGGTTTTGCCCAATGAGCTTTGGGGTGGCAGAAAGTATGGAGTCTGCATGACAAAAGGAGGAATTTCATAGTAAAAATATGGAAGCTAGAGATACAAGAATAGCCAGTTGGGTGCAAAAACAGAGAAAAGGACAAGAAAGGAGGTGGCAGAAGTGGGTGTGAGAACTTTGGGTAAGGAAGACAGATGACAGAAGGATATGGGCAGCTGTTTTCAAGTAAAAGCAAATGATGTGCACTCAGTAAGAAGGGAGAAACTCAAAGATAAAGTCATGAAAGGTGCTGGAGAAGAAGAAAAAAGAAAGGAAGCCAGAGTGGAAGAAGAGATCCAAAGAGTAGTGACAAATAATTATGGGACAAAAGAGCCAGATATGATTGATCATACAGGAGCAAAAAAAAATGTAAACAGAAGAAAATTGTACAGTGAGGGAGTATCAGTCAGATGGTAGAGGCAGAAGCTAAAAACAGACCGAAAAGTACAAAAAACAGCAGTAAGCCATCTGGAGCTTAGACATGGGTTGATCTTTCTTAGTCCTTGAAAAAAAACAAATTTCTGGCTATCCTTTCTGAAGGACTTGGTTCTTGATAATGCCCGAGTTGCCTGTGTACATCCAGAGTGAATATAATCTTCTGTCCCTTGTTTTTAAGATCTGGGAAGAAAAGAGGGAGATTGATGGCCTGATTTAACATAAACTCTAAAACAACCTTTGGTTTGAAAGACAGGTGTGTGAGCAGAATGATTCGCCTTTGAGGAAAAGTAGATAGAGTTCTCCTTTCATGAGAACTTATTACAACTAAGATACCCTTTTTTGCAGATGTCAGGGCAATAAGAAGAGCAGCATTCTAAGTGGTGAATCTCAAGTCAACTGACAGACAGTTTCAAAGGGTGACATAGTGAGCTTCTCCAGTACAAAACTGAGATCCCAAGGAGGAGGAGGAGGAACCTGTCTACAGAGTGGTCTCAGGTGTAAAATTCCTTTTAAAAACTGAGAAGAGACAGGGGGATCCATGAGCAGACATGCTATAATGGCTGCAAGATGAAACTTTATAGAGGAATAAGAGAGGTCAGAGCACAGTAACTCATAAATAATTGAGCAAATTCACCAACTAGAAAAATCCTCCTTGAGTCCTTGATGCATGTACTCATGAAAAAGGTGACTAAAATCATATCATCCAGGCAGTTAGACTGCTTAGTTCTTCTGCCACTAGGTTTTGCTCTTATAGTATGTTAGGATGGTTGAAGAGTTAAGGAAGAAGTACTGAATAGCTGACTCCCAAGCTATCACTGCCAGTCAGCACAGTGGGTATAATTTGGTGACCCCTGTTTATGTAACCACATTACTGTAGTGTTATCTGAAATGATCTGGAGAGGACCTGGGTCTCAAAGATGATGCAGAGACTTTATGCCATGAATTACAGCCAACATTTCTTTAACATTTATGTGCTATGATCTGTCTGAACTGTCCCACAGTCCTTGCACTTTTATCCCCCTTGAAACTGCTCCCTAAGCAAAATTTGAGGAATCTGTCACTACAGATTGTGTTGGGATAGGCAGAAAAAAAGGAAGCAAAAAGATGAAAAAACTACTGAAATGAACAAAAAAGAGAAATGGCAAAGCAAAACCAACACAGAAATTTAATTAGTGCTTTCGTAAAGTACAATGACAATAGTTACTCAGACAATAAGAATGAATTAACAAGGTCAATAAATAGTCTACAATAAATCACATAACCAATCACATGACACAAACCCATTCATAAATTAAATCATAAATTTCAAAACAAAGGATCCATCCCATTCATGAAATAGCAACATAAATAGACACAATGATACACTAAAAAATAGTCAAAATGTAAAATTATAATAAATATAAAAATATAATAATATAAAAAATCATCTTGTCAAACTTTTTAACTTTAAAATACAAGCAATTGAACAAGCATTGTTCACACCTGGTTGCAGGACGCTGCAAGTGCCGAAAGGCTTAAGATTTTGGCACTACCCCACTGGTCTAATACCAGACTCTCTTTTTCACCAGGACCTGATCAAATTATTCAATAAACAGGGACATGATCTACTTGAACTTTTAATAAAACATTATCAGATCATGATGGATGATTTGATTAAGGAAATTGATATGTTGCACAACTCTTGCCAAGGTCTTCGACACCATCCCCCACTCTGGAATCAGATAAACTTACTAAGCTGGGCATAAATCCCTACGTCACTCGATGGGTTGCCAACTGGCTTACTGACAGAACCCAGACTGTAAAAGTAGCCAACTCCAAATCCAGCTCCAGAGAAGTGACAAGTGGAGTACCTCAGGGTTCAGTCCTGGGACCGCTCTTGTTTGACATCTACTTCTCTGAAGTACAGGCCAACACTAAGGGACTCTGGCTAACAAAGTTTGCAGATGACTGCAAACTGGAAGCCATTACTGAATCCCCAAATGATGTGGCTATTCTACAGAAGGGCCTTACAGAAACAGATGCCTGGTGCCAGAGCCATGGGCTCAAGCTTAATGCCAAAAAATGTATAGTTATCCCCTTTGGAAAAAAACATGTACCCAAGAATTAACACATAGGTGGCAGGACACTAAACATCGAAAGTGTGACGAGAGACTTAGGGACACAGGTGGACAGTGGTCTCACTTTTGATAACCACATCGCCACAACAGTCAGGAAATCCTTCTATGTGGCACACCTCATCACTAAGGGCTTTTCATCCAGAAAAAAGGAGGTCATTGTCCCACTGTACTCATCCCTCATTAGACCCATTATAGAGTATAATGCCCCGTTTGGTATGTACCTCACAAAAAGAATCACAGGCCTAAAGCAGATGCCATATGCTGACCATCTAAAAAAACTCCAGCTATACTCTGTGGCATATCGTCTACTCAGAGGCGATCTCTGCTTAACATACAAGGCCATGTCAAACCCTGAGCTGTTGGTCATACTCCACTTAAAGAAATCCCAATCCCTCAGAGCCACACGCTCCAAGGATCTAAACCTTGTCATCACAATGAACAAAACATGCTGGAGGGATAGGTTCCTGACCCAGAGACTCCCCATACTCTGGAATAGACTGCCCATATATGTCAAGCAGAGCGCCTCATTGGCCCTCTTCAAAAGGAACCTTGATGATTGGATGGGAGATAGGAAATTCACCCCGGGAATCATGTCAGTCGCCCTGCTAGACAGGGGTCTAGAGAAGTAAATATTGTGGGAAGAAATATCCAGGGAATTGTTATGGTTAGGCTTGCATAGGCCCTAGGGCCAATAGCCTAGTGCCAACCTATGAACCTATGAACTTAATAAAATGTGATCGTGACTTTCAAGTATGACTATACTTGTGTTTTCACGAGCATTGTACATATTACCAAGCTCCAAGCTAAACAAATCTATTGGACCGAGTGCTGGGCCAGCCAATCCTGGGGTGATTTTCGAGGATGATGATACTACTGCAACCCCACGTGAATATATGAATGCTAATGATCTAGGCGTGGATGATATGCATGGAGGCCCTCGTTGCAGTGAAAGACTGCATAGTCAGAATCCTGGACACGGTAACAATTTTGGTCATAACAACAATCAGAATCAACCTTCTTCTTCAAATTTTCTGAATGTGCAGGGGCAGAGGTATCAGAACCAGCCCAAGAATGACAACCGGAGGAAGAACTGTCGGGGGCGTGGGCAACCAAGGAGATGATCCCTGTTGTCCAAGGCAACCATATCTGGAGTTCAATCATAGGTGAAAGCGAAAATGATTTGTTTATTGTCCAGAATATGGCTAGTGACCTTAAAGTTTTTAATTATTCCACCTTTACTGTTGATACTGCATTAGTAGACATTCTGGCCAGAGGAATGACGTTGTGATTTAGCTAGGATTCTACTGGATTTAAAACTGTTTACCCGCAAATTAAATATGAGTTTATTGTTCAAAGAACATAACAACGATGGAGCGGAATTTAGAGTTTCTAGTGTTTTCAATTAAATATTGCATCCAGTTTTGACTGTTTTTGAATGTGTGTGAGTTTGATATAAGAAATGTTTACAAGTAAATTCAATTGCAAAAAGCAGTCCAGTAATTTTAGTAAGGATGAATGGGAAACCTTAGAAGTAGTGAGGAACACTGATTTACGTGTGATGAAACCGGATTAAGGGAGAGGGCTGATGTTCATGGATCGAGTGCATTACAATGAACGTATGGAAAATATGTTGAATTCTGACAGCTATGTTGGTGTTTCTTTGAATGAGCTTAATATCTTAATGATCTGTTTAATGATGCACAAATTAGTATCGACTTGTTCAATTATTTTTCAATGCCAACACCCCAGATTCCCTTAATCTTTGGAATCCCAAAAATCCATAAGGACCAGCAGAATCCTCCATTACGTCCTGTAGTTAATGGTAAGAATTCCATCACCTACCCTCTAGCAAAATATGTCGATAATTTTTTAAAGAAATTTTTGACAGAATAACAGCAAATATGCAAGGATTCTTGGTCTTTTTTAGAGTATAAACAACCTTGACTTCAACGAGGACTATAATTTTGCTACGGTTGATGTAAAAGATTTATATACTGTTATTCCCCATGACCTTGGCATTGATTGGGTGGGGCAGATACTTGCAAGGAAGGGAGTGGGCATCCATGAACTGTCCCTGATTCAAGAACTACTCAACCTAATTTTGTCTAACAACTTCTTTTTATTTGAAGGCAAGTATTTTTTGCAGACAAAAGGGGTGGCCATGGGTTCCCCATGTGGAGCTAGTTTCGCTAATTTAGTCATGGCCTACTGGGACACTGAGTATGTTTTCAAGAATAATTCATTTGTAGAAGTAATTTATTACTACATGCTTTATCTGGATGACATTTTTATTATATTCAAGGGAGGATACGATCTTTTCCAAGACTTGATCCAGTACTTCAACAGTACCACTCAATTCTTGGTTTTTACTCACACTTTCCATTGTGATAGAATTCCTTATCTGGATGTATATTTGTTTAAGGACAAGAAGAGGAAGGAATATAAAGCCACAAGCTTTAGGAAAAAGACTTATTCAGACTCTTTCCTTCATTTTTCCAGTGCACATCCAACTCACCAGAAGGGGTCAGTTGTTAAAGGTCAGCTTGTAAGGGTTGCCAGGATGGTTTCTAATGACACGGATTTTCTAGCAGAATGTGAATTCTTAAAAAATATGTTTTTGAGACACGGTTATCCCACCTTTTTGTTGGATGAGTTGTTTCTTGAGGTGCAAGCGAAGAGAGCATCTGAGCATTTTAGGGCCATCTTGAATGACCGGAATACCAAGAGTAGATAACATAGTCAATAATAGCACCAATTTCTCTAAAGTACAGTTTTGTACACTTACCATAAATGTAGATGTTCGAGTGTATTCACTGTTGCAGTCATCACACTAGGGTTATCTGCCTGCAGGTAGCCCTCAGTCGGCCCGAATACCAGAGTCTTGGGATTTTGCCTCGGATGCTGTCGCTTCTTCCATGACGTCAGGGGTATAAAACAGGCAGCCAACGCCATTACATCAGTTTTTCTTGCCCCAGATGTCAGGAGCCTCCCAAATAGGAAGCTAGTATATGATGTGGAACACAACCAGTAAAAAGTAAATACCCCTGCCATAAAAATGGCCATATAGAGGATAGGTAGAAAGGATAGAAAAAAACAGGGGGCTGGAGGGGGGGGAACCAGGACTGCAACAGTAAATACACTCGAACATCTACATTTATGGTAAGTGTACACAACTGTACTATGTTCTTCGTGTTTCACTGTTGCAGTCATCACACTTTGGTTGATTACCAAAGCTGAGGAAGGGTGGAGGCATTCAAGAGGATTTAGGGCTGGCTAGCAGGCCTTGTAAGACTGCTGTAGCAAATCCAGCTCTGGATTTAGAAAAAAATAGGTAAGTGGTAATGCTTGGTGAAGGTGTGTACAGAACTCCAGGTTGCAGCTTCCAGAATGTCCCTGGTAGGGACTCCCCTGAGAAATGCTGTAGAGGTGGAAGTAGCCCTAGTGGAATGTGTTCTGATCCCCTGTGGGGTAGGTATTCCATGGTGCTTGTAGCAGAAATGGATGCAGTGTGCTATCCATTTGGGAATGGTTTGCTCTGAAATGGCCTTGCCCTCTGCCCCTGTAGCAAAGCTGACTAGCAGTTCGTCACATTTTCTGAAAGATTTAGCCCTGTCAAAGTAGAACCTGAGCTGTCTGTGCACGTCCAAGGAGAGCAGGATCCTCTCCCCTTTATTTTGAGGATTACGGAAGAAGGTTGGCAAATGGATGGGTTGGTTTAGAGCCATGCTGGAGACCACTTTAGGCATAAAGGACGGGTTAGTCCTGAGGGAAACCCTGTCAGCATGGAAAATAATGAAGGGTTCCACAGCCATTAGTGCCTGTAACTCAGACACTCTTCTAGTTGAGGTTATGGCTAAAAGCAAGGCTGTTTTCCAAGAAAGGAATTTTAACTCTGCTGAAGCTGCAGGTTCAAAAGGGGGGAGCATGAGCTTTTCCAGTACAAAGTTAGGTTCCCAGGCAGGGATGGGTGCTCTCCTAGGGGGCCTTAAGTGGATTGCTCCTCTCAGAAACTGTTTGATGAGAGGGTGAGAGAATAAAGGAGGCTCAGTATTATAATGAGCTGAGATGGTAGAGGCATGAATCTTAATGGAGGAAAAGGATAGGCTTCTGTGGAGTAGCTCTGCTAGGTAATCAATGATTTGAGGTAAGGAGGGCACAGCTGTGTCCTTTCACTGAGACGGACTCCAAGAGCAATATCTTTTCCACTTTTCAGCATAGGATTTTCTAGTTAGGCCTTTTGGCTTCAAGGATGACGTCCAGTACCTGTCTGCTGAGGGGTGCTGGTGGTGTATTCATAGGATAAGCCAGGCTGCAAGGTTTAGGGTTTGCAGCTTTGGATGCAAAATCTGTCCCTCCTGCTGAGACAGCAGGGAAGGTGTCTGATGTAGGTGCCATGGTGCACTGCTGACAGTGCTGGCATGGCCAGTCTGGTGCAATAAGGATTGCCCTTGGCCTGTCCTGTTTGATCTTGAGTAGTACTTTTGAGAGGAGGGGCAGAGGAGGAAAGGCATAAACTGAGAGATTTTCCCAAGTAAAAGATAGGATGTCCACCTTCCAGGCTCTGCTGTGAGGGTTCCTGGTGCAACATTTGTTCAATTGGGGGTTTTGGGGAGAGGCAAAAAGGTCCACCTCCAGAGTTACCCACCTCTGGGTTAGAAGTTTGAAAGAGTTGGGTTCCAGTTTCCACTTGTGAGGGTCCAGTAGACTTCTGCTTAAGTCGTCTGCCAGTGAACTTTGCTTGCCTGGCAAGAATTGAGTTTGTAGGTGTACTTGGATGCTCAAGGCTGTGTTCCACAGAGCCATGGCTAACCTGCAGAGTGGGTAAGAATGAGTCCCGCCCTGCTTGTTTATGTACCACATAACTGTGGTGTTGTCTGTCTTTATCAGGAGCTGTCCTGGAAGGATAAGGTATTTGAAGACTGTCAGAGCATTCTGTACAGCTAGCATCTCTTCTTGATTGATATGCAGGGGAATTTGTTCTGGGCTCCATTTGCCTTGAATGTATTTGTCTGCCATGTGAGCCCCCCATGCATAGTCTGATGCGTCTGTTGTCAGGGTCTGGGCGGCGAGTGGTTGAATGAAAGGAAGTCCCTTGTTGTGGTTGCATGCTTCTGCACACCAAAGGAACTCTGCCCTTAGGCAAGGTATGATAGGAATCACTGTTTCCAGGTCCTGAGAATGTTGACACCAGAGACTTTTTAAGTACCACTGAAGTTTCCTCATATGCATTCTTGCATATGGAATTTGCAGAATGCATGAGGCCATAGACCCTAGGGCTTGCAGTATTTTCCTTGCAGATAGCTGGGTATTTTTGGCCATTATTTTGATACAGTTTGTCAGATGGACCTGCTTTTCTGGAGTGCAGAATGCCATCTGGGAAGTTGTGTTCACACTTGCTCCCAGGAATACAATTTGTTGGCTGGGCATCAGTTGTGATTTATTTTCGTTGATGGTGTATCCCAGTGAAGTTAAAAGTCTTTTTACAAATGCCAGGTGATGAAGTAGCAATTCCTGACTGTCCGCCTGAATCAGGCACTCGTCCAAGTATGGGTAGATTTGAATATTTCTCTGCCTGCAGTATTCAATGGCTGGAGCCAGGCATTTTGTGAATACTCTGGGCGCAGTAGATAAGACAAAGGGAAGTGCAGAGAACTGATAGTGCATAGAGCCTGCCCTAAAACGCAGATATTCCCTGCAAGAGTTCCTTATGGGGATGTGCAGATAAACTTCTTTTAAGTCTAGGGTGACTAAACAGGCATCCTTGGCTAGCATAGGAAGAAGCTGTTGCAGTGTAAGCATTTTGAATTTTGGGACCACCAGAAAGGTGTTGAGAATTGATAGATCCAGGATAGGGCGCCAAGAGTTCTCTTTTCTGGGCACCAGGAACAGTCTGGAGTAGAAACCCTGCCCCCTTTGTTCTACTGGAACAAGCTGAATAGCCCTGATATGGGGAAGGGAAAGTACTTGCTTTTGAGCATCTGCCCACTGGTTTGGAGGAAGGTCTGGCAACCCGCTTGGTGGTGGCAGTGAGTGGAAGTAGAATCTGTATCCCTGGGATACAATGTTTAGAACCCATCGGTCCTGAGTAATGGACATCCAGCTTTTTTGCATGAAGGGCAAGTTTTCTTCCTAGGGGTGCAAGTACTTGGGCATGGCTGGGAAGGATAATTGGAAAGTCATTGTGAACTTTTTCCATAAGGGGGTGGCTTATCACTCCATAGTTATGAGGTGGAAACACTCCATTGTTTAGATCTCTGCATACCCTGAGACTGTCATCTTGGTGGTCTGTTTCCCCCTGGGTTTGGACTGAGAAGGCCTGAGAGGGACTGGAAAGGACCAGTTTTTTGAAGGCCAATGCCTACTGAATCTAGGTGGCTGCACCTGTAAGAAATCATTGACAGTTTGCATAGATTTAGCTTTATCTTCCTTCTTTTTAAGAATTTCTTCTGCTTTTGTGCCAAAGAAACACTCCTGATTTAATGGAGCATCTAGTAATTTTGCATTGACATGGTCAGGCAAGACTTGTTCTTTTAGCCAAGCATGCCTTCTCAGTACAGACCCAGTGACAGCAGCCCTGCAGGATGCTTCTAAGGCATCAAACCCACATTGCAAAGTATGTTTACTAACTTGGTTTGCAGAATGCATTAACTCTTGTAAATCTTTATTTTCTGCACAATCTGGGAGTAGCACCATTTTTTGTTTAATTAGTTCCATAATATGTTGCTGGTACTTCAATATGTGAAACTGGCAATTCAAAGCCCTGATGGCAAGAGTTGCAGAGGTATATACCTTCTTACCCCATCTGTCTAAAGCTCTAGAATCCCTGTCTGAAGGGGCAGGGTTTTTGGCTGTAGTAGCCTTAATGCCTTTAGGTCTCTGGGAAATGGTCTCTGGATCCGCAGTAGGATTCTTAAAGAGATATTTGTGAGAATCAGGTACTATGTAGTACCTGTCAGGTTTTCTAGGAGCTGGTAGTAAGGTGTCAGGAGTAAGACTGGACTCCAAGAAGACATCGTCTACAATACCCAGGACAGGGGGTATAGCTAGAAGCCAGGGGATATAGCTAGGGTCTGTGCTGAGGCAACTCAAAAAATTCCCTGTGTCTCTTTTTGGACTCAGGATAGTCTTGGCACTCCCAGCGGAAACGCTCTATTAAGGTATGCAAGGTTTCACCAAAACAGAAATCCTCTGGAGGGGAGGCAGAGGGAGTGGATTCCTCTGCATCTGAATCCTCAACGGTAGATAAGGGTATGTCCTGGTAATCAGAAGGGTCAAAGTCTTCCTGGTCTGTAGAATCAGAAGGAAATTCAATTCTTTATCTTTTGGCAGGGGAAGGCTGGCTTCCCCTAATTAGAGTAATAAGGTCTTCAGCCATTCTAAGCATTTGTTTTTGAGGTATGGGAGGATGAGCATGTGCTTTGGTCGTCGGTTTTCTAGGCGTAGTGCGTACTCTGGGCCTGAGAAACTCGGTAGTTTTAGCTAAAAATTAAGTTGTCGGTTTAATGCAAATATCGGTAGGTCGGAATACACCCTCAGAAGCTGGTGCCTGCACAGCGGCTCCGGACCCATCCAAGGTAGAGACATCCACAGGTTCCACAGTCGAAGAAGCATCTTGCGGCATCTGGACTCCGAATGGGTCTCAAGACTGCGAATCTGTAGAAGCGAGCATCAGGGGCTGCAAAGGCGCATCACTGAGTACCGGCGGACAGGCAACTAGCTTAACAGAAGTGTTGTCGGCAGTTTTTGACCTATGTGGTCTGTCTCTGTCTTTATCTTTGTGCTTTTTCAGAAGATCAGTAGTCGGATGGCTTACCGAAGCCATTTCAGAATACAGAGAAAAAGAGCGAAAGAATTTAGCGACAAAAGTAGCCTGACGAAAAATGGTTCGGGTGTTAAACAAGGCACAAAACCAACAGCGAGGGATGCTGTGGTTTGGGCCTAAACAGGTGACGCATTAAGAATGAAAATCTCTGTGAGGTATTTGCTTTCCACAGGCAAGACAATTGTTAACATTTTTTGACATTGGTTACAGCAAGAAAAAAGAATCCCCAACAGGGTACTTAGCTTTAGAAGACTTCAAGTTTGAAACTCGAAAAACAAATATTTCAGGTAGTGGCCGACCGGCACTTGCGAACTGCTTCTGCTTCAGGCTCCTTTTCGGCAAGAAAGACTGATGTAATGGTGTTGGCTGCCTGTTTTATACCTCTGACGTCATGGAAGAAGCGACAGCATCCGACGCCGAAATCCCAAGACTCTGGTATTTGGGCTGAATGAAGGCTACCTGCAGGCAGATAACCCAAGTGTGATGACTGCAACAGTGAAACACAAAGAAAAAGATATACCTACCATAACGTTCCATGTTAGTTGTCTTCATCTCCCCTTCTTTCTTGCTTGTTGGGATCGGAGACGACCCTCGGCTCCGACTCGGCCATCTTCTATAGCTCGAGAGCTGTTTACTGGCTCGAGGCTACCCCTTATCCCATGATGCCTAGCGCTAGCTACCCAGATCTCGTTTGTAATAGCTAACCCCAGACATAGCAAGAATAACCTGACCAAACTAACAGGTTGGGCATATCTGTTATACTCTCTAAGTCAGTAGAAGAAACAAACCAGAAAATAGTCAGCCGGTGAAGCCTAAACTCCTCTTGGTCCAATGGGACAGGGGGATGGAGGGGGGGGGGGAATGCAAGAAAGAAGGCGAGATGAAGACAACTAACATGGAACGTTATGGTAGGTACATAACTTCTTTATGTTAAGTTGCCTATCTCGCCTTCGTTTCCTTGCTTGTTGGGACAGCGTCACTAGCACCTATGATCCTGGGTGGCTCATTGGAACAGACTCTTCAGAACAGTGGAACCAAAGTTAGCTCTATTTCTGGAGGCCATGTCTAACTTGTAATGAGAAATAAAGGTATGAGGATTTGCCCATGTGGCCGCGGGACAAATAGAGTCCATGGGCAACTTAGACTAGAAAGCTACAGAAGTGGCCAAAGCCCTAGTAGAATGGCCTTTCGGTTTGGAAGACAATTCTTTGTTTCTTAGTTGATAGATGAAGGTGATAATGTGAGACAACCACCTGGACAGGGTCACTTTGGAAACTGGAAAACCCTGTTTGCCCCCAGCATAGGAAAGGAACAGTTGGTCCGACTTCCTTATATCCTTCGTACTATGCAGGTAAAAACGCAGTTGTCTATGAACATCCAAAAGGTGTAACTTGTATTCTGCCTTGTTGGTGTAGTTAGGGAAAAACACTGGAAGGTCTATGGATTGGTTTAGATTATTTTCTGAGCACACTTTAGGAAGGAAGGATGGATTAGTTCTCAGCGCAACCCTATCCTTGTGAAAGACTAAGTACGGAGAACGAACGCTTAGTGCTTGAAGTTCTGATACACGTCTGGCTGAGGTAATAGCTACCAGAAAGAGTTTTCCAAGATAGAAACTTAAGGGAGCAGGAAGCTGCCAAGTACCAAATTAAGGTCCCAAGGAGGAGGGGGATCTCTCACTGGGGGCCTAAGGAGAGTAGTCCCTCTGAGAAAGGCTTTACACAGCTTATGAGACATGATATTTACATTAGAAAAGCCAACATGATAGTTAGATATGGCCGCTAGTTGAACCCTGATTGTGGCAGAAGCGGACGTTAGAGTGAAAAAGCTCAGTTAGAAATTCCAAGATCTCATGAACTGGGGCTGAAAAGGGATCTATGTTCCTAGCCACTGCCCAATAAGAGAAACATTTCCATTTGCTGGCGTACATCTTCCTAGTAGGCGATTTGTGAGAGGATACAATAATTTCACACACAGCCGGGGAAATGCTGGGAAGCCTGGCTAGGGTTGGAATTGGATCAACCAAGCTGTGAGCTGGAGTGTCTGGAGGGATCAATGCAGCTCTCCTGATTGATGAATCAGCAGGTCTGGATTAGGATCCAGGGTCCAGGGTTGCTCAAGGAGGTAACGGTGCAGGAATGGAAACCAAATCTTTCGAGGCCAGTAAGGAGCAATGAGGATCATTTTGTAACCCAACAATATTGCTTTCTATATGGGTTTGGGTATAAGAGGAAAAGGCGGGAAGGCATAAAAAAGTCCCTGAGGCCAATCGTAGACTAGAGCATCTCTGGGAGGGTGACCGGGAAGCAGTAGAAGGGAGAAATAGTTGCTGCATTTGGAGTTGAAGGGGGTTGCAAACAGATCGCAGCAAGGCTGTCCCCATTTGGGGAAGATGAGATCCGCAACTACCTGATTCAGAGACCACTCGTGAGGCATGAGAATAGCTCTGCTGAGCCTGTCCGCTATGACGTTGGACTTCCCAGGGATGTGCGTTGCAATCAGAAATCGTTGGGAGGAAATTGCCCACTGCCAGAGTCTGAGTGCTTCTCGACATAGGGGGTAGGACCTGGTTCTGTCCTGCTTGTTGATGTACCACACTACTGACATGTAGTCCGTCTGAACTGCAATGGTCCCAGGAGGGAAGGAGTCCTGAAGTGCTTGCAATGTTAGTAGCACGGCTCTCATCTCCAAGACATTTATGTGCAGATGGTACTCGTGAGGCTGCCATGTGCCTTGGACTGTCCTGCCCTGATAATGCCCCCATCCCATCAGTGAGGCATCCGTGGTCACTGTGGCAACCGGAGGGGGTTGGATGAATGGTCTGCCCTGAGACACTAGCGGGGAGACCATTCACCAGGAAAGGTGTCTTTTGCAAGTTTCTGTAATCATGATCATATGAGACATGGGGAGATGTTGAAAGGACCACTGTGTAAAGAGAAGCCACTGAAGGATTCTCATGTGAAAATGGGCTAGAGGTATCAGAAGAATTGCCGCCGCCATAGAACCCAGAGTTTGAAGGACCAACCGGACTTGTACATTTTTGCATTGCATGAGGATATGAACTTGCTGCCGAATCGTGGCCACCCTGTCCGGTGGTAGTCTTGCGGACATACTTTTTGTATCTAGATCTGCTCCTATATAGGTAATAGATTGACAGGGCAACAAGGCAGATTTTTCGAAATTTATGGTAATGCCTAACTGGGCACAAATTGCGATTGTATAGTCCCTGGCTTGAAGAAATTGATGCCTGGCAGAAGCAGTAAGGAGCCAGTCGTCTAGATAAGGAAACACCTGGAATCCTTGATGTCTCAGGTGAGCCGTGACCACTGCCATACATTTGGTGAACACCCTGGGGGTTGTGGTGAGACCAAAGGGCAGATCTCTGAACTGATAATAACTGGCTCAAGCCGGAAGCGAAGGAATCTCCTGGAGCGCCTGTCCATCTTGATGTGATAGTACGCATCCTGGAGATCTATTGAGCACATCCAATTGTCCTGACCCAAAAAGGGTAGAATGGACTGAAGCATGACCATCCGAAACCTTGTTCTTTGAACAGACTTGTTTAGTCTGCTGAGATCCAAAACTGGTCTCCAGTCCCCTGTCTTTTTTGGTACCAAAAAGAACCTTGAGTAAGTTCCGGATCCGAGTTGGTCTGCCAGGACTTCCTGGATGACTCTTTTTTCTAGCAGTCTTGAAATTTCTATGACTGCTTGGGCCCTCAGATTGGGTGAAATTTCTGGGGGGGGGGGGATTTGCTTGACGACAGGGGAGATTGGAAGAAGGGAATTACATAGCCTCCGGATATGACTGAGTGTACCCATTTGTCTCACGTAATGTCTGCCAGGCTTTTGAGTACAGTGAAAGTCTTCCCCTGACTGCCTCCAGAGGCGGGCAGTCGAGCAACCCTTCAGGGATGCTGGAAGGGCTTGTCAGAGAAAGATTCTCTGCTCCCCTGGTTCTGCGGACCCCCTCTGCCTCGAGGAAGGCGTCTGTTGTTGTTATTTCCTCCTCTGCCCCTGGAGGAAAACTCACTACGTGTATCAGGCGAGGCTCCCTGGGATTTCCGAAACCACATTTTTCCACTCTTCTGACCTTTGGGATATGGTCTGGAAGGAGTGCAAAAATGGACTCCCATGGCAGAGAGAGTCTTGCCTTCCTGTTCACACCTAGTGAGAGTGTCCTTCACCTGTGGTCCAAAGAGAAATGAACCGTCAAAGGGGGTGTTGGCGAATGACGCTCTAAAGGGCTCCGCAAAATTACACAGCCGCATACATGCATGTCTCCTAAGGGCCACGCCTGTACCTGCGGCTCTACTCGCACCATCGGCTGCATAGGAAATGATCCTCATGGAGGAGTTAACCAATGAATTAAGGGTCGCCAGCTGAGAAGCCACTTTAGCTTGAACCCCTTCAGCTGATGGATCCTGGAGGGTATCTCCAAGCTCTTTTAGGAGATCCCTCTGAAGCCTGGTAAAATGGCACAATTAATTCAGTGACCTCATGGAGAAGGTCGCTGAAGCAAACATTCGCTTCCCATATTTGTCCATAGTCTTAGACTCCTTGTTAGGAGGATGGACATAGGAAGAAGTTTCCGCCAATTCCTTTTTAGTGGCCGCTGCTACTACCATGGCATGCACGGGAACACCCTTGTTAAGGAACTGTTTGTCAGGGGGTGCAGTGATAAACTTGCCAGGCCTCCTCGGGGTTGGTTCCAGTGTATTCGAAGCTGACTAAGCCCTTTGAGCCACCACAGACATTAGTGGATCGAAGGGAGGAGACACCCAGGAGGTGGAAGGGCGGGAACCAAACGCATCCAGGAATATGGATTCATCCTCAGTAGGGGCTAGGGCAGTCCATTTCCCCTTCTGCCTAAGCATTTCTAGGATGTCTAAAAAGGAAACATCTTCAGAGGGAGATCTCAGGGACCCTTCCGATTCATCCAAATCCATATCCGAAGTGACAGACTCAGGGGAGTCAATGTGCTTCGTCTTGCACTTCCTCTTCCGAGGGGCCTCCTCTGAATGATCAGGGGAGGCCTCGGAAGAAGAGGAAACACCCAGTGGGGTGCTCTGGGGCATCGGTTCCCCAAGCTTGGGGTCTGAAAGAGGGACAGAGGTTGACGCAGGCACTACAGGGGATGGAGTCAGTGGGGTCGAACGTGGTGCTGACTCAGGGGCCAGTACACTCCTCATGACATCGAAGGCATCCCTGCCACTATGCAAAGAAGGCTCCGGCTCTGAGGAAACCGGAATCCTTCTCCGCACCGAGGGGGACGGCTCCGAGGCCGATGTAGGAGACGAGCTCACCTGCACCGAAGCTCCGAGAGGGAGAACGGGGTTGGACAAGGGTCCGATGCCACTCGCCCCCTCGGAGTCGACGAGAGAGTCTCGGTGCCCAGATCCCTCGATGGAAGACACCATCGAGGGGATCAGAGCCGATGACGGAACCGAAGGGGAAATAGTTATCGGTGCCGACGGATCCATGATTAGAACCCCAACAAACTCCGGCTCCGAGCTCAGAGGAGTCGGAGGAGGAACATCGATAGAAGCGGGCGGAGCCGACACCTGCTGAGGAGGGCTGGATAACATTTTGGCCAGTGCCTGCGACTTCAACAACCTACTGACCACTATCTCCACGTCGTGGTCCAAGAGTCTAGAGAACCGAGAGGAGTGGGAGGATCTGTAACTGCAGTCAGTCTGCAACAGGGGAGACTGAGGGGCCAAATGTATCGACTCTAGAGACGGGGACCTCGGTCTCTTGTGGATTCGAGACAGCTCTGAAGATGCTGGTGGAGCCGACTGGGAGGCAGCCTCCTCGGTTCCTGCCAGAACCGAAGTAGTCAGTAATGTTTGAGCCAATGACGACTCCGAGCTGGGATCTGATGATATGGTTGGTTTAGGAGATTTCACCGGCTGAGCCTTGGCTGGTGAATCCTGGGGCTTAAGAAGACCCCTTAATATCAGCTTATTTTTGCGCTCCTGCAGAACCCTTGGGCTGAATGCATGGCATACAGAACAAGAGTCCTGCAGGTGAACTGCGCCTAGGCAATAGGCGCAGGAAGTGTGCCCATGTGTCAGGGACATTTTCTGACAGCATAAGTCACACTTCTTGAATCCAGACATTTTGGATTCTTTGGACATATCTAGTCCTACACAGAAAGTCTTTGGCCTAACAACAAAAAACTACAAACACTAATCTACCAAAAACACAATAACTACAGACAAGAAGTTTTTTTTTTTTTTTTTTAATAGGAAGCCTCTAACTTAAACGGCTACCTATGAAGTAAAAGAGAAGACTAAAACTAAAGATAAATGCTACAATAAGTAGAGATAGGAAAGGGGAAGGGGGGAGGGGAAGAACTCTCTAACTTAAATGAGTTCTAAGGGAAAAATACAATAACACTAAAACTGCAACAAACTAATTAACAATAATGTCGAAAGACTAAACTATCAAAAAAAAAAAAACCCCTAATTCGCTAGAAAAGTATTAAACTAACTTACAAGAGCCTGAGCCAGTAAGAACGAACCTCGCAGCTGAAGCGGCAAACGAGATCTGGGTAGCTAGCGCTAGGCATCATAGGATAAGGGGTAGCCTCGAGCCAGTAAACAGCTCTCGAGCTATAGAAGATGGCCGAGTCGGAGACGAGGGTCGGCTCCGATCCCAACAAGCAAGAAACGAAGGCAAGATAGACAACTTAACATCATCTTTTAGTACTGATGCACCTGCTTTGAAGCAAATTCTAGCTAAAAATTGGAGCTTGGTTTCAGATGATGAGAATACAAGTTTAAGGTCTGATTTAAAACCCAAATTATTTTCAAAAAGGGTCAGAATTTAAAGAATCTGTTGGAATTCAGGAACGAGAGCATCCCGAGATCATCAGGCATGTATAAATGTGAGGCTTGCCCCTATTGTAGACATGTTGAAACAGGGAATTGTTTCCAGATTAGGGGCTATAAGTACCTCTGTAGGGGTAGATATGATTGTAATGTCTTTACGAACATCTGTATTCTAGAAGAAATGGCAAAATTGAGAATGCGTTGGTCAAGCACGTAGCTAATTGCCGAGGTCATGCTTTCCTTTTTAAGGTGATCGACCATATAGAAAATGATGAGGGGGGGGTCCTTTCTCCTTGAAATTGGAGCAACAAGAATTATTATGGCAGCTCAGACTGGATGCATTTAAGCAACCAGGTCTGAACAATGCTTGTTCAATTGCTTGCATTTTAAAGTTAAAAAGTCTGACAAGATGATTTTTTATATTATATTTTTACATTTATTATAATTTTACATTTTGACTTTTTTATTGTATCATTGTGTCTATTTATGTGGTTATTTCATGAATGGGACAGATTCTTTGTTTTGAAATTTATGATTGAATTTATGAATGGGTTTGTCTCATATGATTGGTCATGTGATTTATTGTAAACTATTTATTGACCTTGTTAATTCTTTCTTATTGTCTGAGGAAGTATTGTCATTGTACTTTACGAAAGCACTAATTAAATTTCTGTGTTGGTTTTGCCTTGCCATCGTTCTTTTTTGTTCGTTTCAGTAGAAAAAAAGGAAGACCTGGATTACAAGATATCTGATCCCGCCATGAATGCAGTTTTAACTTTATAACTTCAAGACTAGAATCTCAAACTTTAGAGATGAGAATGTTGGGTCAACATAATTATGAGGTACTACTGAATCTTTCTCATATGTGGCCTAGCAAAGAGAACCATGAGATTCATAGAAAACACGAGGCTTAGTATCCTGAGAAATTCTCCTGTAATAGATTTGAGACTGGCCAGAAAAGATCAGGAAGACTTACAGATACAAACTCAACTTCTCTCGAGGAATGAAAGCCTTTTGCAATACAGTGTCTATCAGGCAACCTAGAAACAATCCTGTGTAATGGAGTGACAGATGATTTTTTTCATTTTTATCTGGAATTCCAGATGGCTTATTAGAGAAGATATCTTTGTTAAGGAATCCTGATAACTGTGAGAAAAGTCTGTACAAATAAGCAAATCATCTAAAGACAAATATAGACATCCTACATTCTGCAGTGGGCCACCACAAGAGTTAGACACTGTAAACTCTCTTGGTTCAGTGGACAGCCCAAAGAGTAATGCAGACAAATGATAATGTAACCCAGATACACAAAAGCTTAGAATTCTCTAGAAAGTATTTGCTGTTGGAATGTGATAATAAGCATCTTTGAGGTCTGAGGTTACCATAACACTCTAATCATGGCCAGAGATAACACTACTTGAAGGGTCAAAATTTTGAATTTGGGAATCTTCACAAAAAAAAAAAAAAAAACATGACAAAAGATTGATGCAGAACTGGTCTCCAGGAGTGCTTCATTTTTGAAACTAGAAATATTCCAGAGTAAAAGCCCATTCCTATTTGTGTTACATACATTGCTTGACTCCTGTTGCTAACATGTGTTGGAGCACTTGGGGAAGCAGCTCTGTTTGAGTGGGGGGATCCCGCCAATAGGAGGGAGGCTTTTCTATGCATTGTCAACTGTAACCCTTCCGAATTGCTGTCAAAATACATTTGTCTGAAACAATTTGTTGCCAAAAAGGAGCATTTATAGTCAGATTCAATGAAAGAGGAACAGAAGTAGGGGCAGGAAGGGAGAGAGTGTGGCCTGGTTTCTGGCATAGTTATAGTGAGTAGGGTACTTGATGCTTTTTCCGGAAAAAGTCCCTTTTTTGGGGGTTGTCATTAGTCTCTTCTTGCCATCTCTTCTTAGGTGTCTATCTGATAGCTGATAAATGTATTTGTTTTGTCTTTTAAAAGTAGTACAGGATTTAGAAGGAAAAACCTGGAGATCCAAAAAATCTCAAACTCCCTGCATTATCCTCTCTCTCTTATTCAATTGTTTGAGGACCTGAATGGCAGATGGCCCAAATAAAACCTCCCTATCCAAAGGGGAATTTAAAATTTCTAACCTTAAAACATCTGAAAGCCTTTGATTACATACCCACACAAATCTTCTTAGGACTGTTGCTGAATCAAAAGCCCTAGAAACAGTATCAGTGTTATCATGCACACTTTTTAAGGCATGTTTAGAAACTTGAGACAAGTTAGAAATATTCTAATTCAAGTAAGACCTACCATTAGAAGTAGGAAATTCTCTCAAACTGTTGTCACATTTCAGCATAAGCTTCCACATACAGTCCTGGTGTTTAATACTGAAGGCTAAATTAGCTGAAGAAAGGAGTGTCTTAGTCAATCTGTCCAGCAGCTTAACCTCTATACCCACAGGAACTGGATTAGGAGTTCTCAGCAGTAACAGTAGGAAGAATTGCTGCTGGATCTGCTCTAAGATGAGAAAAGATATATGTATTAGTCTGAGAGACTTTATACAGCTTAACTGGCTTTTCAGGTAGTAATGGCTGAGAATCAGGAGTATTGCAGGCAGCATTAACAGCATCCTCCAAGGCTGGCAGAATGGGAGGAATGGGTGCAGTATGTGGGGTTCCTTGTTCAAATAAAGCATAGTATCAGCCCAGTTTAGAGAGAACATCCAGTTGTTCACAATAGAACATCCTTTAGTCTACAGACACCCCACAGAAGGAGAAAGCCTCCACTTGTACAGTTTCAGTTTCAGTGTCCACAGAGTCAGACTCTTGGGTTATAGAACCCTCATGTGACATAACCCTGAATCTGCCCATATGAGAATAAACAGAAATAACATCCTCATCATTTGGAGTAAAGGAATAAGGAGTAACAGGAGGCACTTAGTAAGGAATATTGCCAGCCTGGCTAAGGTAAGAATATAATTTTTACACAAAGAAACCATCTCTGCTATCAGAATGATTAACCTTTGGTTTCCTTTTCCTAGTAACATCCTTGGATGAAGAATGAGAAAGGGAAGGCATATCATCCTAAGCAAGATGCCTCTTTCCCTGGCCACTCTGAGAAGACTCTCCTAGGGTGTCTCCTGAACCAAAATGGATTGTAAACCCATGCACACACTGGAGAATAAAACTGCCAAAGAGGATGTGTCTGAGGCATCAACTGAGCCCGTGCTGAAGATAAGAGATCACGCTTTAACTTTTTTTCTTTTTAGAAATGTTGGAAGAAAAACAGCAGGACCAGGGTAAGCATCCATAGTGTAGCAGAAGAAGAAGCCTAATTGCTGGTAAGCTATGCTGGAATGCGTTGGTCAGAAATTAAGTTTTCGCTTAGTGCACAAAAGCAGCATAAAACCCTTCACAATAATCCAATACCCACAACACAGAACAATTCCCTGTAAAAAAACACAGACATATTTCCAATAATGTTTACTGCCCAATAAAAAAAAAACTAATAAAGTTAGAGTTAGTTGTCACAAAGTGTACACAAGCATTCACATAAAATACAGTTTCTGCCTTTAAAATACATTTTATGATTAAAAAAAAAAAAAAAGACTGCTGGGCATTGCTGAAAAGCTGTTATGCTTAAATTGACGGGTCTATATTAGAACATCGAATTTTTAATAGTTCGAATCACTAAAGGTCGACCTTTAGTGATCGAACTATTAAAACATCGAATGTTCCGAAAAATAATAAAAAAAAAAAAAAAGAAAAAGAAAAACTAAAAGGTGTAGGCAGGGGGACAAGCCCTCCTGCACCCCCTACCACACCCCCAGCTACTTAAATATACCAACTCCGAGACAGCACCTCATTGAAGTAAATGTAAATCTCCCCTTACAGAGATTTCCGTTTACACATTTGATATTCTGAACGTTCGCTATTGTCATGTCGACAATATCAGATTCGATATTGTCGGCTTTCGACAATATAATATTGACCCTGAAGTGACATATCAGAATTCTCACAGAAAATACATAAATATTTATTAAAAAAATTCCTAAATCATAAAAATAATTGTGGGCACATTCCTCAAAGGGGTCGTATCTGTCTGACAGCCTCTTGCTGAATCCTGTTCCTGAGAAGACAATCCAAGAATTAGGCACTATAACCACGAGCAACCAGACGACAAGTTGAGACACCACACTTTAATAATAACACATTAACACTTAATGGTTTCACCGTGATTTCGTCCTTTTTCCACAGACGTCATCAGATAATCACAATACCATAAATCCTACCTGTTTTATATATAAAAGATCTAATAAAAAACACTGGATGTTTTTGTGAAGACTGGTAGAGAAGGGTGAAGGCTGCCAGCCTAGCCAGATAGAATTTTGAAGATAATTCTGTCATTTGTAAATATGAATGTAAACTGCAGGCTTGTTGTCATAAATGTAAAGAAATACTGTTACATATGGAACTCGAAATAAATGTGACAACAGTGCACTCTACTGACCAAAGTAAAGCATGTGGTGACCCTTTGAAGTAGCAGTGGTGCTGAAAAGTCTAGATGAAGAAATTATTTCTATTGTTTTAACCAAGAGCTAAATTGCTAGATTTAAACTTGCAAATGTATTTTTATTGCTCTGTTCCTGACCAGCTGCAAGACAACAAAAGGGAGATGTTAAGAATGTAAATGCAGTTAATGTGTAGCCTGGGAACTCCAGAAAAGTGAAAAAGAAATGATGTAATGTTTATCAGAAAAAGAAGTTATGTACCTACCATAACGTTCCATGTTAGTTGTCTTCATCTCGCCTTCTTTCTTGCTTGTTGAGTTCTAAGGGATCAGAGCCGACCCTCGGCTCCGACTCGGCCATCTTCTATAGCTTGAGAGCTGTTTACTGGCTCGAGGCTACCCCTTATCCCATGATGCCTAGCGCTAGCTACCCAGATCTCGTTTGTAATAGCTAACCCCAGACATAGCAAAGAATAACATAACCAAACTAACAGGTTGAGCATACCTGTCAAACTCTCCAAGTTAGTAGAGGAAACAAGCCAGAGAATACTCAGACGGTGAAACCTAAACTCCTCTCGGTCCAATAGGACAGGGGGATGGAGGGGGGGATGCAAGAAAGAAGGCGAGATGAAGACAACTAACATGGAACGTTATGGTAGGTACATAACTTCTTTATGTTATGTTGTCTATCTCGCCTTCGTTTCTTGCTTGTTGGGACAGCATCCCTAGCACCTACGATCCTGGGCAGCTCATTGGAACAGAGTCTTCAGAACAGTGGAACCAAAGTTAGCTCTATTCCTGGAGACCATGTCTAACTTGTAATAAGAAATAAAGGTACGAGGATTTGCCCACATGGCAGCGGCACAAATACAGTCCATGGGCAACCTAGACTTGAAGGCTACAGAAGTGGCCAAAGCCCTAGTAGAATGACCTTTCGGTTTGGTAGACAATTCTTTGTTTCTTAGTTGATAGATGAAGGTAATAATCTGAGACAACCACCTGGACAGGGTCACTTTGGAGACTGGGAGATCCTGTTTGCCCCTAGCATAGGAAAGGAAAAGTTGATCCGAATTTCTTATATCCTTCGTTCTATGCAGGTAAAAATGCAATTGTCTATGAACATCCAAAAGGTGTAACCTGTATTCTGCCTTGTTGGTGTAGTTAGGGAAAAACACTGGAAGGTCTATGGACTGGTTTCGATTATTTTCTGAGCAGACTTTAGGAAGGAAGGAGGGATTAGTTCTCAGAGCAACCCTGTCCTTGTGAAAAACTAAGTACGGAGAACGAACACTTAGTGCTTGAAGTTCCGAGACACGTCTGGCTGAGGTAATAGCTACCAGAAAGAGAGTTTTCCAAGATAGAAACTTAAGGGAGCAGGATACTGCCGGTTCAAAAGGGTGCATAATCAAGGAGGCTAGTACCAAATTAAGGTCCCAAGGAGGAGGGGGATCTCTCACTGGGGGCCTAAGGAGAGTAGTCCCTCTGAGAAAAGCTTTACACAGCTTATGAGACATAATATTTAGATTAGAAAAACCAACATGAAAGTTAGAGATGGCCGCTAGTTGAACCCTGATTGTGGCAGAAGCGGACCCAGAGTGAAAAAGCTCTGTTAGGAATTCCAAGATTTCGTGAACTGGGGCTGAAAAGGGATCTATATTCCTAGCCTCTGCCCAATAAGAGAAACGTTTCCATTTGCTAGCATACGTCTTCCTAGTAGCCGATTTGTGAGAGGAGACAATAATTTCACGCACAGCCGGGGAAATGCTGGGAAGCCTGGCTAGGGTTGGAATTGGATCAACCAAGCTGTGAGCTGGAGTGTTTGGAGGGATCGATGCAGCTCTCCTGATTGATGAATCAGCAGGTCTGGAATAAGATCCAGAGTCCAGGGCTGCTCGAGGAGGTAACGGTGCAGGAACGGAAACCAAATCTGTCGAGGCCAGTAAGGAGCAATGAGGATCATTTTGCAACCCAACGATATCGCTTTCTATATGAGTTTGGGTATTCGAGGGAGCGGAAGGAAGGCATAAAAAAGTCCCTGAGGCCAATCGTGGACTAGAGCATCTCTGGGAGGGTGACCGGGAAGTGGTAAAAGGGAGAAATAGTTGCTGCATTTGGTGTTGAAGGAGGTTGCAAACAGATCACAGCAAGGCTGTCCCCATTTGCGGAAGATCAGATTCGCAACCACCTGATTCAGAAACCACTCGTGAGGCATGAGAATAGCTCTGCTGAGCCTGTCCGCTATGACGTTGGACTTCCCAGGGATGTGCGTCGCAATCAGAAATCATTGGGAGGAAATCGCCCACTGCCAGAGTCTGAGTGCTTCTCGACATAGGGGGTTAGGACCTGGTTCCGCCCTGCTTGTTGACGTAACACACTACTGACATGCTGTCCGTTTGAATTGCAATGCTCCCAGGAGGAAGGGAGTCCTGAAGTGCTTGCAACGCTAGTAGCACGGCTGTCATCTCCAAGACATTTATGTGCAGATGGTACTCGTGAGGCTGCCAAGTGCCTTGGACTGTCCTGCCCTGATAATGCCCCCCCCCATCCTATCAGTGAGGCATCCGTGGACACTGTGGCAACCGGAGGGAGATGGATGAATGGTCTGCCCTGAGACACTAGTGGGGAGACCATCCACCAGGAAAGGTGTCTTTTGCATGTTTCTGTAATCATGATCATGTGAGACATGGGGAGCTGTTGAAAGGACCACTGTGTGAAGAGAAGCCACTGAAGGATTCTCATGTGAAAACGGGCCAGAAGTATCAGAAGAATTGACGCTGCCATAGAACCCAGAGTTTGAAGGACCAACTTGACTTGTACCCTTTTGCATAGGTTCATACTAGGCTATCTGCCCTAGGGCATTTATAAGCCTAGCCAGAATGTGTTTGGCTTTCGCCACCCATTTTAAATTTATTTTGCTATGCACTTTTTCGAGGTTAGTATACTGTGCCTCTGTCTAATAGTGACACAGAAGTGATACCCGGGGTAAACCTATGATCTCCCATCCACTCATCAAGATTCCTCTTGAAGAGAGTCAATGAGGGACTCTGCCTAACCTGGACTGGGATTTTATTCCAGAGTGAAAGGAGCCTCTGGGTTATGAATCTGTCCCTCCAGCATGTCCTATTTATTTCAGTGCTGAGGTTCAAGTCTCTCGAGCGCCAGAGCTCGATGGGATTTGGATTTTCTGAGGTGCAGCATGTCCATTAATTCGGTTGGACATGGCTTTATACGCCAGGCACAGATCGCTTCTGAACAGGCGGTATGCCACTGAGTAGAGCTGGAGTTTCTTTAACCGGCAGCATATGGCATCTGTTTGAGCCCTTTAATCCTCTTGGTGAGGTACTTTTGGGGTCTTTCCAGTTGCTGCAGGTGTCTGATAAGGTACATCCCAAAAGGGCATTGTACTCAATTATGGGCCTGATGAGGGATGAGTAAAGAGGCATGATGACCTCCCTGATCTAGATGTGAATCCCTTCATGATTAGGTGGGCTATATAAAATGTTTTTCTAACCACTTTGGCCACGTGGTTGTCAAATGAGAGATTGTTATCAACTTGGGTCCCCAGGTCCCTAATTACTTTTTCTGTACTTAATGGATTACCACCTATGTGGTAATTTGTGGGCACTTTGTTTTTGCCAAAGGGGATGACTATACACTTTTTGGCATTTAGCTTGAGGCCATGGCTCTGGCACCAGTTGTCTGTTTCTATGAGGCCCTTTTGGAGGATGCTTGTGTTGGCTGGAGAGTCAATTATGGCCCAGTTTGCAGTCATCTGAACTTGGTCAGCCACAGTCCTTCCGTGTTGGCCTGTACCTTCGAGAAATATATACCGAACAAGAGAGGTCTCAGGACTGAGCCTTGTGGGACACCACTTGTAACTGGTTTGGAGTCTGACATGGCTCCAGCAATTCTAACCATGTGGGTTCTGTCCTTGAGCCAGTTTGCAATCCATCTAGTGACATAGGGGTTTATATTTAAGCTGGTGAGCTTATCTATAATGCCCGAGTGGGGTATTGTATCAAGGCTTTTGCGAGGTCCAGGTAGGCTGTGTGGACCACCTTCCCTCACAATGGCCTTGGTGACTGTTTCAAAGAAATCAACCAGGTTTAAGAGGCAGGATCTGCCCTTAACAAAGCCGAACTGGGTAGGATCCAATGTCTGTAGGTCCCCAATATCTTTATTTATGAGGTCCATGATGATCCTTTCCATAGCTTTGCAGATCAAGCTAGTCAGGCTTATGGGGCGATAGTTTCCAGGGTCCGCTGAGGCACCACCTTTATGGAGAGGGACCACTGTTGCTGTACGCCACTCTTTGGGCACATATCCTGTTATAAGGCTGAGACTGAACAGTAGTTTTATGTTTGGGTTTAGCTCTTCTTGGAGTTCATGTAGGATGCAGCCCGGGACACCGCCTGGTCCCATTGATGCTGTGTTTTTTGCTTTGGAGAGGGCGGCTCTTACCTGAGCATCTGAGATGTCAGGGGCAGCACTCTGCTGGGATAGATATTTGCCCTTTGGTGGGAGGGGGGTTTGCTGAACCTGTCAGCTAGGATGTTGGCAATGTCTGTGGGTTCAGTGTATTTTTTGTCATTTTGGACTAATTCTGAGCATATCTGGGAATTACCACCCAGGTTCCTAACATAACTAAAGAAAGCCTTGTGATTATCCTTAGTGTCCTGTGCAATTTTTCTCTCAAGCTGGCCTTAGACAATTTTATGAGTGCCCGTAGTTTTTGCTAATACTGATCAGTGATGCCTTCCTTTTGGGATTTTGCTCTATCATTTAGTAGCTTCCTCCTTCTATTGTATAGTTTGTTTATGGTTGGGGTCCACCAGACAGGACGCCTGCCTTTGGAGGATTGGGTCTTGGTTTTATTTGGGATCGATGATCCATGCATTCCTGAAGGTGTTCATAGAATGCTTATAGAGGATTCTATGGTCTGGGCCAGATATCCACAGGCCCGGGGCTTTGAAGGATTCCACCTCGGTTTTGAGGAGTGTGAAATTTGCTTTAGAGAAGTTTTTCACTGTGGTTTTATGGGCAGGGGTGGGGTCGGATGTGAATATCCAGTGAGATTAGTTTATGGTCTGATCTTACCAGTGAGGGATACACTTCTGGTCTGGAGCATAGAGTCCCCATGTTGGTGATGATCAGGTCCAGTATGTTTTCCCTCTTGTGGGAGTGGTAACAAGTTGTTCCATAGCATTTGAGTTTATAAATTCTAGGAACCTTTGGGCTAGGGTGTTGGAGCCAGAGTAATGCTCCCAGTCTATGTTTGGGTAGTTGAAGTCGCCCATTATAATGGTGTTTGGAGAGACCTTCACATTTTCCAGTGTTCTCAGGAAGGCCGAGTGGGGTTCCTGGGTTTGGGAGGGTGGTCTGTAGCAGGCTATAAACTGGAAGGCAGTTTTACCCACTGTTAGTTGCACATGGATAGTCTCTGATGCTTCGTGCTTTGCCACCAACCTGGAGGTGTAGGTATCATTGATGAATATCGATACTCCCTCCTTTGTGGTTCGGTCCAAGTTTTGGGGCGAAAAGCATGGTATGAGGTATAACCTGGTAGTGCTGGGGTGCTCTCGAGCCCTGAACCAGGTTTCTGTTACTGCACAGATATCAATGTTCTCCATGCTAAGGAGAGTTTCGAAAAGGCATCTTGAGGTTTATACTTCTGGCGTTGAGTAGCATTACTCTTAGTTTCTTATCCCTTGTGATACCTACAAAGGTGGGTTTGTCTTTTGAGCCTTGCCTAAAAAGGCACTATGGGGTAGCAAGAGCCTTTGCCAATATCCAAAAGCCCAGGGTGACAGGTGCAAGCCGTCCCTAGCAAAGCATCGTGGCTTGTCGAGCATATCATCCCAAGCTGACAGGCATTGGATCCCCTTTGAATGACACCAGTACTTAAGCCAGTTGTTGAAATAGATCATCTTGTCTTCATATTGTGGCATCATTCTTGGTGAGGGTAAGATGCTACTCAAGGTCAGGGTCATACTGCCTGGGATACATGCTCAGAGAGCTCCTTTATGTCTCTTTTCATGTAGTTCAGGGAGGTACGTCTCAGGTCATTCACACCAGCATGGACAATGACTGAGTCATATTTGTACTTGCCTTGGAGTGACCTGAGTGCTTGTGTTATGTGGCGAATCCTAGCGCCCGACAGGCTCCTCACCGTGACCCTCTCCTTGTTCAGCCTGGTGAGCGGGACATCAGTGTGCCTGACGATAGAGTCACCTATTACAAGTGTATCAGGTGTGTTGTTTAGTCTTAAGGGCTGTGACTGTTTGGCACACTGGCTTTGTGAGATATGTGTTGCACGTGTTTTGTTTTGGGGTAGAGGTTGCTTGGGTGTCTGCTTTGGAGGTCTCTGCTGCTTAGGCAGATCTTTATTTAGAGCCTCAGAGTATGTTTTTGTGTGATTATGTGTTTGGTTTGCTGTCGTGGTAGGTCTATGTGAAACTGGAATTGTAGTGAGTGTGGTTTCCTTCTCCTCCTGACTGGTTATGCCAGTACTGAGCTGAGAGAGCTTAGCCTCCAGTTTGGCTATATGGTTGCATCTCTCACATGTGTTGGAATTTGTTGGGAGGAGGAGAGGGTTGTCTGTGTACATGAGGCAGTTGTAACATTGACTCAAGATTCCCAGATTCACCAGCTGGACCGGAGAGGAGATTGACAACTAACCTTTGGACATGCTAGAATAATATTGGGAATTCCTTAATAATTGAAAACAAGGGCCAGTGGGGATTAGGCATTACTATAAATTAGGCATGAGGACATGAACTTGCTGGCGAATCGTGGCCACCCTGTCTGGCAGTAGCCTTGTGGACATACTTCTTGTATCTAAATCTGCTCCTATATAGGTAATAGATTGATATGGCAACAAGGCAGATTTTTCAAAATTTATAGTAATGCCTAGCTGGGCACAAATTGCGATTGTATAGTCCCTAGCTTGAAGAAGTTGATGCCTGGTAGTAGCAGTAAGGAGCCAGTCGTCTAGATAAGGAAACACCTGGAATCCTTGATGCCTCAGCTGAGCCGTGACCACTGCCATGCATTTGGTGAACACCCTGGGGGCTGTGGTGAGACCAAAGGGCAGAGCTCTGAACTGATACTGACTGGCTCCCAGCCGGAAGCGAAGGAATCTCCTGGAGCGCCTGTCCATCTTGATGTGATGGTATGCATCCTGGAGATCTACTGAGCACATCCAATTGTCCTGACCCAAAAAGGGTAGAATGGACTGTAGCGTGACCATCCAAAACCTTGTTCTTTGAACAGACTTGTGTAGTCTGCTGAGATCCAATATTGGTCTCCAGTCCCCTGTCTTTTTTGGCACCAAAAAGAACCTTGAGTAAGTTCCGGATCCAAGTTGGTCTGCCGGGACTTCCTGGATGACTCTTTTTTCCAGCAGTCTTGAAATTTCTATCACTGCTTGGGCCCTCAGATTGGGTGGAACATCTGGAAGGGATTTGCTTGACGGTAGGGGAGGTTGGAAGAAGGGAATTACATAGCCTCCGGATATGATTGAGTGTACCCATTTGTCTCGGGCAATGTCTTGCCTGGCTTTTGGGTACAGTGAAAGTCTTCCCCTGACTGCCTCCAGAGGTGGGCAGCCGGGCAACCCTTCAGGGATGCTGGAAGGGCTTGTCAGAGAAGGATTCTCTGCAGCTCTGGTTCTGCGAACCCCCTCTGCCCCGAGGGCGGCATCTGTTGTTGTTGTTTCCTCCTCTGCCCCGGAGGAAAAATCACTACGTGTATCAGGTGAGGCTCCCTGGGATTTCCGAAACCACATTTTTCCACTCTTCTGACCTTTGGGATATGGTCTGGAAGAAGTGGAAAAATGGACTCCCACGGCAGAGAGAGTCTTGCCTTCCTGTTCACACCTAGTGAGAGTGTCCTTCACCTGTGGTCCAAAGAGAAATGAACCATCAAAGGGAGTGTTGGTGAATGACGCTTTAAAGTGCTCTGCAAAATTATATAGCCGCATCCATGCGTGTCTCCTAAGGGTCACGCCTGTACCTGTGGCTCTACTCGCACCATCGGCTGCATAGGAAATGAGTCTCATGGAGGAGTTAACTACTGAACTAAGGGTCACCAGCTGAGAAGCCACTTTAGCTTCAGCCCCTTCAGCTGATGGATCCTGGAGGGTATCTCCAAGCTCTTTCAGGAGATCCCTCTGAAGCCTGGTAAAATGGCATAAGTAATTCAGTGACCTCATGGAAAAGGTCACTGAAGCAAACATACGCTTCCCGTATCTATCCATGGTCCTAGACTCCTTGTTAGTAGGATGGACGAGGAAGAAGTTTCCGCTAACTCCTTTTTAGTGGCCGCTGCTACTACCATGGCACCCACGGGAACACCCTTGGTAAGGAACTGTTTATCAGGGGGTGCAGTGATAAACTGGCTGGGCCTCCTCGGGGTTGGTTCCACTGTATCCGGGGCTGACCAAGCCCTTCGAGCCACCACTGACATTAGTGGATCGAAGGGCAGAGACACCCAGGAGGTGGAAGGGCGGGAACCGAACGCATCCAGGAATACGGATTCATCCTCAGTAGGGGCTAAGGCAGTCCAGTTCCCCCTCTGCCAAAGCATTTCTAGGATGTCCGAAAAGGAAACATCTTCAGAGAGGTATCTCGGGGACCCTTCTGATTCATCCAAATCCGTATCCGATTTGACAGACTCAGGGGGGTCAATGTGCTTCCTCTTACACTTCCTCTTCCGAGGGGCCTCCTCTGAATGATCAGGGTAGGCCTCGGAAGAAGAGGAAACACCCAGCGGGGTGCTCTGGGGCGTCAGTTCCCCACACTTGTGGTCTGGAGGAGGGACAGAGGTTGACGCAGGCACTACAGGGGATGGAGCCAGTGGGTTCGAACGTGGAGCTGACTCAGAGGCCAGTACACTCCTCATGACATTGAAGGCATCCCTGCCACGTTGCAAAGAAGGCTCCGGTTCCGAGGAAACCGGAATCCTCCTCTGCACCGAGGGGGACGGCTCCGAGGCTGATGTAGGAACCGAGCTCGCCTGCGCCGAAGCTCCGAGAGGGAGAATGGGGTCGGACAAGGTTCCGATGCTACTCGCCCCCTCTGAGCTGATGAGGGAGTCTCGGTGCCCAGATCCCTCGACAGAAGGCACCATCGAGGGGATCTGAGCCGACGATGGAACCGAATGAGAAATTGTTATTGGTGCCGACGGTTCCACGATTCGAACCCCAACAAACTCCGGCTCCGAGCTCAAAGGAGTTGGAGGAGGAACATTGATGGAAGCGGACAGAGCCGACACCTGTTGAGGAGGGCTGGATAACATTTTGGACAGTGCCTGCGACTTCAACAACCTACTGACCACTCTCTCCATGTCGTGATCCGAGAGTCTAGAGGACCGAGAGGAGTGGGAGGATCTGTGACTGCGGTCACTCTGCAAAAGGGGAGACCGAGGAGCCAAATGTATAGACTCTAAAGAAGGGGACCTCAGTCTCTTGTGGGGCCGAGACAGCTCCGAAGATACTGGTGGAGCCGACTGGGAGGCAGCCTCCTCAGTTCCAGCCGGAACCAAAGTAGTAGGTAAAGCTTGGGCCAATGATGGCTCCGAGCTGGGAGCCGACGATTTGGTCGGTTTAGGAGATTTCACCGGCTGAGCCTTGGCTGGTGAATCCTGGGGCTTAGGAAGACACCTTAAGATAAGCTTATTTTTGCGCTCCTGCAGTACCCTTGGGCTGAATGCATGGCATACAGAACAAGAGTCCTGCAGGTGCACTACGCCCAAGCAATAGACGCAAGTAGTGCGCCCATCTGTCAGAGACATTTTCTGACAGCATGAGTCACACTTCTTGAATCCAGACACTTTGGATTCTTTAGACATATCCAGTAGAGAAATGCTACCTTACACTGAAAATGCATTTGGCCAAAGGCCCGAACAGCAAAAAACTACAGACACTAACCTAACCAAAAACACAATAACTACAGTCAAGAAGTTTTTTTTTTTTTTTAACTAGGAAGCCTCTAACTTAAATGGCTTCCTATGAGGTAAAAAGAGAAAGGCTTAAACTAAAAAATGCTACCTACAAGTAGAGATAGGAGAAAAGGGGGGGGGAGAACTCTCTAATTTAAACGAGTTCTAAGGGAAAATTACAATAACACTAAAAACTACAACAAACTAATTAACGACTATGTCGAAAACTCTAAACTATCAAAAAAGGAACCCTAATCTGATAGAAAAAGTATTATAATAAACTTACACTAGCCTGAGCCAGTAACAACGAACCTCACAGCTGAAGCGGCAAACGAGATCTGGGTAGCTAGCGCTAGGCATCATAGGATAAGGGGTAGCCTCGAGCAAGTAAACAGCTCTCGAGCTATAGAAGATGGCCGAGTCGGAGCCGAGGGTCGGCTCCGATCCCTTAGAACTCAACAAGCAAGAAAGAAGGCAAGATAGACAACTTAACATCTGCAGTTTCAATTTAAACAGAAAGAATCAGAAGGCATTAAGCATTTTTGTCTGAACATCCAACTCACAGCACTGCCTGTTGTCATAAGTAAGTTATCTTAGACTTGTGTTTTCTTGTAGATTAGCTAGGAACTATATAGATTAGCTAGGAACTACAAAGATTAGACTAAGTGTTTTTTCTGTGATGTCAGAACTGTACTACTGATTTATTTAAGTGTTTCTGTGTGATCTCTGAACTCTTGACTAGCACTGTCTGTGTAGTAGAAAGTATTGTCTTGTGGTTTTAATTATTTATTATTAAATATTTTAAAACCTTTCAACTGTGGCTGGTTTGTGAAAAATAAGAGCAGCGTTGATACCAATAAGACGAGGCGATATCCTGGACAGTCAGAACAGTTTATTGCTCACACCATAGACAACGAGACAAGGAAATTAAAAACAAGTATAAATTCCACAAAAATACTGACCGCTTTCACGGTTTCTTCAGAGTACATTAAACAATTCTCTGCACCAGTCTTATATACTAAACAGACAATTAGTTAGTTGGTTGTTAGTGAAATAATTAAAATAATTGAATCAATTAAACAACCATTTAAAGCATGAAGTAAAGAATGTTCTTGCTTTTTTTAAAAAATGATGACCTAAACTCCACAGTGCTAAATAGTGTATTAGAACACTTTGTCATAATTGTACCATGTTGTGTAATGTAAAGATTTAAATAAATAAAAAAATAATAGTAATGAAAATAGAATAACACATACTACGAATAAAAGTGTTAGTAGAATGTACATAACAAATTCTCTTAAGATGTTAGTTTTGGATTATTATAATAATAAGATTTATAGAATTTTATAAAACCTGTTACCTGGTAAGTCTTTTAAGCTTTTGTGAGGGCATACAACCATTATGTATCTATATATCTTAGTCTCAATATGTGAAAGGCTTTATAAATATTTTATATTTTAAAAGTACATTATAAATACATTGTAAATACATTATATAACCATTGTATATCATAAATTAATAATTGAATAATTATTTAATTGTTATTAACTTGTAAAAAATATATTAAATATTATATAATAAATAAGTATAAAAACTGCAAATAGATCTATAAATATAAAAATATACAGGAACTACGTGTATGTTGTTTGTATTGATCAAATTTAAATTTAAAATTTAAAAATTAAAATGTGTAAACACAGTGGTGATCCCTAAAACACATTGTTGTAAAATAATTGTGAAATTGTGATAAAACTCAAATTACACACAAATAGATTTTTGTTTGAGAATACTTGCAATACTAATGTGCCCATTCAAACCCGGTGCTGTACCAGCATTAAAACGGAGTTGCCACAAACATTCTTTTGTTAAAAGCAAGTTATCCAAATCCCCTTCTTTTTCCCAGGGGTTGTAAATTCTATCTATAATAAAGAAGATGAATCTTTTGAAATTGATGCATGTAGTGCTGTGCATGTAGAGAGCATTAGTTTCTTTTTTGTGTTTGATATCTCTTACGTGCTCCATGATTCTCTCCTTTAGTTTTCTCTTAGTCTTCCCTACGTAATATGCTGGACATGAAATACAACTAGCCATGTAAATAACCCATTTTGTATTGCAATTACATAAACCAGGGCATTGTAGTGTTTTACCATAGTTGTATAACTGTACAATAAGGTCCGTCATTTATGTACTTACAGCTTTTACAAAATCCACACTTTTTCATTCTTGATGTTGTGTAACCTTGTGTCCTACTTTCAAATATCTCTTTCATATTAATGCCCCTACTGTATGTAATTCTCGGGTATGTACCAAGTGTGTCTTTGAGTTCTCTACTGTTGTTTATTACACAATTCCAAGTGTCAGTTAAAATCGTTATTATTGCTTTAGAGTTAGCATTGTATGGTATAATAAATGAATCCTTTTTATTTATCGAATCCTGTTCCTTGGACCTTGTAGTTTCCCCACTAATAATTATAGGTTTGTATTTTGTATTCCTATCCCTTAATACTTCCTTGTTTAGAGAATCTAGGAGGTTTTGTGGATAACCTCTTTCAGCAAACATATCCTGCAAATGTTTACTCTCATCCAAAAAATTCTGATCATCGCTGATGATACGTGAGAGTCTAACTAGTTGACCTTTCACCAAATTTCTCTTTTGGAAGTGGGGATGGTTACTGGTTACTATCATAGTGTAAATAACTGTTTGAATAAGTTTTTTTACGAAAAATATTGGATTCTATCTTACCATTTTTGTTGTACATTCTTATGTCAAGGTAATCACATTGTTCATAATATATTTGGAATGTGAACTTTAAGAAACTAGTACTGTGATTTAAGAAATGCATAAATTGTTGAATTTCACCTTCTTCTCCCTTCCAGAAGACCAATATGTCATCCACAAATCTTACATATAAAATGATTTTCTCCCAAAACTGTGATACAAAAACTTGTTCAGTCTCCCAATGTGCTAAAACTAGATTATTGCCACTCCTGTACATTGTTTATAATGTTCTACTTCCAAGATGACATAGTTATTATTCAGTATCATTTCCATGAAATCTACTAGTAGTTTGCGTTTGACAGTGTGATAACCACTGTATTTATCCAAAATTTTTTCAAACTACTCGAGTCCTTCTTTGTGAGGTATAATACTAAACAAATTAATAACATCTATTGTTAACGTAAAATACTTCTCTCCTTTGTAATTGTGATTAAATTCTCTCAATTTTTCTAGACAGTGCCATGAGTCTTTAATTATATGGGAAAAAGTTGTAATGATGTCCTTGCAATGTACGTCTACAAACCTTGCTATTGTTTCAAGTTTGGAATTCTTAGCAGAAACAATTGGCCTAAGGGAGGGATTGTAAATACTCTTATGTACTTTAGGTATGCCGAATATGGTTGGAGTGATTGGGTGTTCAACAACTAAAAATTCATATTCTTGTGTGTTAATCATGCTCTCCATCAAAAAATCATATAGTAACCAGTCAATTTTTGTGTAAGCTCTTTGTACCTCATACTTAGAAACTTTGTTATATGTTTCTTCATTTTCTAACATAGTTACCATTTTGTTGGTATATTCTATTTTTGGCATGATAACTACTCCACCTCCCTTGTCCGGCTTCATGATTCTGTATTTATTATTAGTACACAATTCAGAAATACAAAACCTCTCAGTGTCAGTCAAGTTATCCTTTAACACTTGTTTTTTCTTTATCTCCCTCCTTATTTGTGACTCACATAAAGATTCAAAAACCTGAATAATTGGATTACTGGGAGGTATAAATGTGCTAGATCTTTTGAGTGTAATGGCTCTGGTTTCAACTTTACTCTCCTCATGTGTATTTGCCTTGGCAAAAAACATTTTTAAATTAAGTAATCTCACATACAATTTCAAATTGATGAGAATTTTACCTATGTCACTTTTGAAGTGTGGAACAAATGTAAAACCTCTTTTAAATAAAGAAATGTGACTTATATTCAAGTTCAGATCACTATAGTTGTAAATATTGAAACCACCACTGTTAATTACATCACATACATCTTGATTCACTTTTTAAGAATCAAGAGTTAGTGGATCAATAACACTGAGGACTGTAAAGTTTTCATCAAATTCGTTTTCAGGCGTGACATCATCATAATCAGTACCTACTGAGTTAAAATCGTTACCAGTCTCATTTTCAGTTACATTTTCTATGGTGGTCTCAATATAAGCTAATTCCTTTGATTTTACAAGTGAATTGTTGTGAATCGAGCCATCTAACAATAATGAGAATTGGTCCTGAAGTGTGTTTTCCTTCCTTGATTCTGATATTGTGTTTTTGCCCCCTTGGAACCTGTCTCTTATTCTCTCTGATCTCCTTAGTTGGGGTTGCTCTAAAAAAACATCATTCTCTCTATATACATCCCTTTGTACTGTGTTGCCACTGAAATGTCCATAGTTATTTACACTTTTATTTACATTAGTGGCTGTTTGTTCGTTAGTCTTTTCTTAGTTCCTGTCATCATGACTTGAAAATTTTGTTTTGTCATGTTGCTGAACAGATAATTTAAAATCTTTAAAATGTTCATATGCCCTCTTGTTAATATACTTATCAGTTTCTTGTTTTTATATTCTGATCCTCTCATAACAAAATTGTCCATCTCCTTTATAATGTTGTTCATCCTATACTTGTTGTGTTCAAATAACAAGTCTTTTTTAATATTAATGTCCAATTCTATAAGCTTTTCATTCAGTACTGACAGTCTGTGATTATTATTCTTGATAATCAATTTTAATAATTCTAGCCCTGTTTTGTCATAAAGGGCTAACAGTTCGTCAAAAACCACACTGTTATGACTAAAACCAAAAGGTAATTTGAAAATTCTCAAACCTTTTGGAACTTGTTCCAACTCCAGGGATCTTTCCAAAAAGGCGTTATCCATCTGAATTGTTTTGAACTGTTTGAAATCTGCAATTTGTTCATTCAAAGAACCCATGTCCTGCATACTTCCCCTAGGTATGCTTTTAAATGATGGTGCTTGTAGAATCACATTAATGTTTTCCCATCTCCGGCTCTGAGTATTAGATGTTCTGCCGTCCCCAGCGTTCAAATTCGCACTTTCTAACCTTGGATTCACTTCCTTCCTTCTTGTGTCACCTTTTGGAAAGTTCGATGAACCATTACTAAGAATGCAGGGTAAACAATTGTTCCTGTGATTCCGTTATAGTAATGTTCAAGTCCGTGTCATTGTCTAAAATTTTACTGTTGCGAGCAAAGTAATTAATAAAGCTTCAATGTGTTGCTTAATTAAAGCTTCCATAATACAGTGAAAATTAAATTCAGTCAATACTGATACTGGTGCAAAGAAAAAATGAAAATATATACAATCGTTGAAGTAACGAAATATTCCCAGTTCTCGCAGAAAGGTTTAAATCAATGCTGCTTTAATGCTATTCCATAGCGTAGAGCAACAACTTCCCGGTGTCCTGGAATCACTTTCACAGTAATGTGAAAAATAAGAGCAGCGTTGATACCAATAAGACGAGGCGATATCCTGGACAGTCAGAACAGTTTATTGCTCACACCATAGACAACGAGACAAGGAAATTAAAAACAAGTATAAATTCCACAAAAATACTGGTTTCTTCAGAGTACACTAAACAATTCTCTGCACCAGTCTTATATACTAAACAGACAATTAGTTAGTTGGTTGTTAGTGAAATAATTAAAATAATTGAATCAATTAAACAGCCATTTAAAACATAAAATAAAGAATGTTCTTGCTTTTTATAAAAGTACCTAAAATCCACAATGCTAAATAGTGTGTAAAAACACTTTATCATAGTTGTACCATGTTGTGTAATATAAAGATTTAAATAAATAAATAAAAATAATAGTAATGAAAATAGAATAACACATACTACGAATAAAAGTGTTAGTAGAATGTACATAACAAATTCTTTATAAGATGTTAATTATGGATTGTTATAATGATAAAATTTATAAAATTTTATAAAACTTGTTGTCCGGTAAGCCTTTTAAGCTTTTATGAGGGCATACAACTACATTATATATCTGTATATCTTAGTCTCTGTATATGTGAAAAGCTTAATAAATATTTTATATTTGGAATTACATTATAAATACATTGTAAATACATTATATAACCATTGTATATCATGAATTAATAATTGAATAATTATTTGATTGTTATTAGCTTATAAAAAATATATTAAATATTGTATAATAAATAAGTATAAAAACTGCAAATAGATCTATAAATATAAAAATATACAGGAACTACGTGTATGTTGTTTGTATTGATCAAATTTAAATTTAAAATTTAAAAATTAAAATGTGTAAACACAGTGGTGATCCCTAAAACACATTGTTGTAAAATAATTGTGAAATTGTGATAAAACTCAAATTACACACAAATAGATTTTTGTTTGAGAATACTTGCAATACTAATGTGCCCATTCAAACCCGGTGCTGTACCAGCATTAAAACAGAGTTGCCACAAACATTCTTTTGTTAAAAGCAAGTTATCCAAATCCCCTTCTTTTTCCCAGGGGTTGTAAATTCTATCTATAATAAAGAAGATGAATCTTTTGAAATTGATGCATGTAGTGCTGTGCATGTAGAGAGCATTAGTTTCTTTTTTGTGTTTGATATCTCTTACGTGCTCCATGATTCTCTCCTTTAGTTTTCTCTTAGTCTTCCCTACGTAATATGCTGGACATGAAATACAACTAGCCATGTAAATAACCCATTTTGTATTGCAATTACATAAACCAGGGCATTGTAGTGTTTTACCATAGTTGTACACTGTACAATAAGGTCCGTCATTTATGTACTTACAGCTTTTACAAAATCCACACTTTTTCATTCTTGATGTTGTGTAACCTTGTGTCCTACTTTCACATATCTCTTTCATATTAATGCCCCTACTGTATGTAATTCTCGGGTATGTACCAAGTGTGTCTTTGAGTTCTCTACTGTTGTTTATTACACAATTCCAAGTGTCAGTTAAAATCGTTATTATTGCTTTAGAGTTAGCATTGTATGGTATAATAAATGAATCCTTTTTATTTATCGAATCCTGTTCCTTGGACCTTGTAGTTTCCCCACTAATAATTATAGGTTTGTATTTTGTATTCCTATCCCTTAATACTTCCTTGTTTAGAGAATCTAGGAGGTTTTGTGGATAACCTCTTTCAGCAAACATATCCTGCAAATGTTTACTCTCATCCAAAAAATTCTGATCATCGCTGATGATACGTGAGAGTCTAACTAGTTGACCTTTCACCAAATTTCTCTTTTTCACAATTATTTTACAACAATGTGTTTTGGGGATCACCACTGTGTTTACACATTTTAATTTTTTAATTTTAAATTTAAATTTGATCAATACAAACAACATACACGTAGTTCCTGTATATTTTTATATTTATAGATCTATTTGCAGTTTTTATACTTATTTATTATACAATATTTAATATATTTTTTATAAGCTAATAACAATCAAATAATTATTCAATTATTAATTCATGATATACAATGGTTATATAATGTATTTACAATGTATTTATAATGTAATTCCAAATATAAAATATTTATTAAGCTTTTCACATATACAGAGACTAAGATATACAGATATATAATGTAGTTGTATGCCCTCATAAAAGCTTAAAAGGCTTACGGACAACAAGTTTTATAAAATTTTATAAATTTTATCATTATAACAATCCATAATTAACATCTTATAAAGAATTTGTGTACATTCTACTAAACACTTTTATATTTAGTATGTGTTATTCTATTTTCATTACTATTATTTTTATTTATTTATTTAAATCTTTATATTACACAACATGGTACAACTATGATAAAGTGTTTTTATTTAGCATTGTGAAAAGCAAGAACATTCTTTATTTTATGTTTTAAATGGCTGTTTAATTGATTCAATTATTTTAATTATTTCACTAACAACCAACTAACTAATTGTCTGTTTAGTATATAGGACTGGTGCAGAGAATTGTTTAATGTACTCTGAAGAAACCCGCAGGTAGTCGAGCGGGTGAAAGCGTGGAATTTATACTTGTTTTTAATTTCTTTGTCTATGGTGTAGCAATAAACTGTTCTGACTGTCCAGGATATCGCCTCGTCTTATGTGGCTGGTTTGTGTAGAGATAATCTAAGCTCTTAAGAGTACTTGCATCTTTGGTAAAACTGTGCAAAGCCACTCTAATATCTTTAGCCGTGGGCTATACTACCAGTAATAACTGGACACCATTTTAAGGGCCTTTGAGTAGCTGATAAGCATTAGCTGGGTGGTGGCAGTAATTACTACTGTATAGTCTGGGTAAAAGGGGCACAGCTGGAGAACCTGTGGCAGCCTTCCCCAGGAGTGTCTGTGGGTTGTATAAACTTATCTCAAATTGTGTGTGTCAGCTACTTGGGCAGTGACACGAAGCAGTGGTTGGACAGAGAGGGTGCTGGAGATTTCAGCTTGCCCAGCTAGACTGAGATCTGGACCCTTTAGCTGTGCCAGTGGGGAGTCTTATTGGGGACCTGGGGAGCAAGGGAGTGACCAGCCCCAGACTGACTGTGATCTCTGTGTGCTCTTAAGGGAAACTGCACTTTACTGTGTGTATTTGTTATCCTTTGCACATATATGAGATGCCCTCTCTGGTGTTAGTGGTGAGGATTGAGGCTCCTTGATTGCTGGGCCAGGGCACGGGTGTCACAGTTTTATATATAAAACAATGGTGTGGTGTATCAACTTGTCTGGTTGCTTGTGGTTATGGTGCCTAATTCTTGGATTGTTTTGTTCGAAGTACTGGTTGGCACTTTTCCTCCTTTAATTATTTTTCTTACTGCTCCTCAAAAGCCTCATAGCTGCATCTGCAAGGATCAGCAAGAAATTATTGAAGATTTATAGCTCTGTTAAAAAAAGGTGGTGGAATCTGTAAATTATGTAAAAGGGAGGGGAAATGAGGAGGTGCTGATTGATAGCCCGTGGAATTTTAAAAAGTGGTGGGTTTACAATGAACTGTAATGTAAGGGATGAGATTTTCCCATAATCTGTTTATGGGGCTTTGACTTTGGTGGTGTACAAACTGAGCTGGGATCAAGAATCTTGTTAAATATATGCCTATATTGCTTTCTAATGCAGGAATTAAGATTTTCACCATGGTATGTACTTCTAGCTTAGAGAAGATCTTTCCTAAAACTATAAGTGAAGAGCAGACAGGATTTGTGAATGGGAGCTCAGCTGCAGATCACTGCAGGGTATTGCTAAATTTCATGGAGCAGACAAAGGAGGAGGGTGGGGTAAAGACATGCACAGTATCTATGGATATTCTGATAAGGACTCTGCTTATGTGAGTTGAGGAAATATGTATGGAGTGCTTGCTGAAGTGATAGGAAAGGCAGGTGAGTTAAAGGTCAAACAGCTACAAATGAGACCACAAACTAGAATATTAGTGAATGAATGGCTTGTCATAAGGCAAGGCTATATATAGGGGAGTACTACAGAGGGATGTCCTCTATTGGTAAAATTATTTTTGTTAGTGACTGCACATTTATCTCAACAACTGAGGATGATGCTGGGTGAGCGGATTTGATTGCCTGGGGAGATGATTTTTTGAGCTATGATAAAGAATCGGAATTGCCTAGGCATAGTAAAGCCTCGCTGAGTCTAATTATGGTGGCTGCCAAAAACGCAATTACTAGAAAATGGAAATCAAAGTCTAGACCAACTTTATTATAAGTAGTGAATATAGTAACAGAGATAAAACAACTGGAATTGGGATCTTTAGAAAAGGGAAGGAGCAATGTATATAGGAAAAATGGGAATTCTGTGAACAATATATGGAGGGAAAGAACGAGGTTTAAGTGGCAGGATTTGAATGAGCCATATAATGCTTAACTGACAATGATTGGATAGATTATAAATTATATATAATGTTTGCAACTACAGTTGTTTCAATTGTGTCTGTGATGTATAATGTTTGCAACTAAAGCAGTGTCAGTGTTGTTTTTCATTTATATAAATGTAAGACTGCTTATGTCATACATGATAATTTAATAAAGATATTTACTGGAAAAAAAGCAACTGAGGATGATGATAAAGGAGGATGAGGGTAAGCAAGCTAAAACTTGTATGATTTACTTGGAAGACACTGTAAGGCATTTATCTAGTGCGTTAAGGTTGTTTGAGGATTTTGGAAAAGTAATGAAGTTGTATTTTTATCCAATGAAGTAGCCTGGTACACAGGATAGGGAAAAAAGGTTGTGGGGATAGGGGTATCATGGGCTAAAGAAAAATGTAAAGTATTTGCATCTAAACGTTTATAAATTACTCTAAGGAAAAATTGGGAAGCTCTAGAGTACAGAGAAGGGAAGATGCAGGATAATTAGGTGGGAAGGGTCAGGACAATACAAGGATGCATGGAGGTGGTGAGAAGTATTGTCTTCCTACATGCTTTACATTTAGGAGAGATTTGCAAACAAGCGATGTTGGGGGGATGCAAAGGATTTGAGAGAGACATGCATGGAAGGGGAGGGTGGGTAGAGGGAAGAGAAAAGGATAACAGTGGAATGTATTTATGGATAATGGGGCAACAAGGTTTAAGAGATAGATGGCCATCAATACAGTACAATGGAGGATGGGGCAGGAAAATGAGGAACTGGAGGTACATACAGACAATATGATTAGGAGAGATTGGATATATGTATATACAATATGTTGGCGGGATTGGTAATGGCTACTCACTAAGGAGGAGGAGATTATGGCATTTATGAGGTGGAGGTACTGGTTGAAGTGAGGAAGACATTAGTGGAGTGGAAGAAATTAGGACTTCAGATGGTGGAACAGCTGTGGACCGAAAGGTAGAAGGACAATTTAGAAATTGTGATGGGCTAAAGGCATACTTTGGGTTGGATGAGAGATTCAGAGATAGGTGTTAGCCACAATTAAACTATGGATGTGGAAAATAAGTGAAAGGGTCGTGGTGCCTGGATAAGGAAAAGAAAGAAACAGTACAGAAGATAGAGGACAGGATGTACAGGAGGTTACTTATGAGTAACTAGGTGCTGACAGGCTCTGTAGGTGAAGGGACTTTTGTAGAAGGAATCATTGTGTTAGGATGCAGCATAGATGGATGAGGAAATTGGAAGAGGTCTGCAGGATGGCTTTAGTTTGGAAGAGTATGGTTTCAGATGGAAACGTAAAATGGAGATTGGTCCTTAAGCAATACAGGACTCTGATGTGGGTGGGAAAGGAAGGATGGAGGTAGGGCTTAACTGTTGGAGGTGCGGGAAAGAACAGGCTGATTGCGTCTACATCACATTATCGAAACCACAAAAGGTTGAATACCTCTTCATCAACTCCTATTTGTTGAATGTGAATCCATCGAATGATTGCTGCTGCGAAAATCTTTCCCACAGTCAATAACACACTGGCCAACTTACCGACTGCAATAAAAACAGCAAAATGTAAAACGCATGGGGAGCTAAGCCCCCCACATCCCCTAACTAAATATACCAACTCCGAGATCACACTACAGTAGGGAAATGGGCAAATTCCAGATGATGGCCCACTGGTAACTTATCGTGGGAAACAGAGTAGGAAATGATCGTTAGATGGATTCAGAGTTTGACAGATAGTGGTTGACGAAAAGGTATTCGACCTTTTGTGGCTTCGACAATCTAATATAGATCCGGTTGATCAGCTGTACACATGATGAAAGTGTGACATAGTAAAGGAAGTTGTGGAATAAAGGAAGTGTCATGGAGTAATTTTTGCAGAATAAAAATAAGATTGAGGATTTTTGTGTGTTTGGGGTGGAAACAGGAGACTGCAAGTGGAGAAGGGAGGAGAACATGGAACTCCAGATGACAACAAGGGTTTTCTTAAGATAACTACAAGGACATGGAAACAGCAAGCAGCAGGAGAGGATATTGAAAGCACAGGGAAAGGATTGATGTGCAAAGACTGGACAGGAGGGAAAAAAAAATAATAGCTGCAAAAGATGGGAGGTGAACTGATAGTGATGCACTGGAGGATAGAGAAGAGGAGGAATGGCTGAGAACTACTAGATTAAGGAGGACGGAAAGGTATGGAGGGTGAGAGTGTACTGGATTTTATAATGTCAGTCTTACTTACTTGTTGTCACTATTAGGTTCATAGATTATTACAAGGTACATGACCAGGTAAATCATTTGTAGTTTAATCACTGCAGTTCCAACTACTTTTTATCTATTGCCATAAAGGATTGTAGACTGAAAATAGGGATATATTTGCTTTTACCCACCCATAGTGCTAGACTGCATTTGAAGAGGGTGGGAGGACTACTGAGTTTAATATGAATGGGGATCTGTTCCTGAGCAAAGAAGTGCCTTAGGCGAGTAATTTATCATGCCAGCAGGTATTGTTTACATCTTAGAGGAGGTTAAGGTTATTTGGATAGGTATTCATGATGGTGTCCGTTTTGTGAACATAAAGGACGTTACTCAGTATAGGGTCATTTAAGGATTTACAGTCAAGCTGGAGGTTACTCCAAAGCAGAATGTATGACAATGAGAAGAAAGGTAGGGCTCTAAGAGGTGTTTTGCGTATATAATGGAATTCATGTCCTTTATTTTCTTTGTGAAAAGTAGGATCAAAGGAAAAGAGGGGTACTTGTATTTACTGCTGGAGGAGCTCCAGTAGTGAAAGAAGAGGAAAAAAGATAATAATGGCACATTTGCAGTAGTCAGGGACTGCTGGCAAGGGATGAGGATTACGCTGGCATGTATTATAATCCACCTAAAACTACTATAATGGAGCATAAAAAATGTAGGAGAAATAATGAGCTTTCAGCACAGAATATTACTTACAAGTGGGGACTGGAATTTGATTTGCAACAATGAGGATGCATCGATGTGAAGGGCTAGAAAGGAAAATATAACAAAAGAGGGTAGATTTCTGGAGAAATTTATGAAAATGTGTAGCATGAAGGAGAAGGATTCAGTAGTAGGAACTCAAAAAATGTACATTTTATTTCCCAAAGTACAATAACTGGGCTAGATTAGGCAGAAATTATACTTCACAGGAACATGTGCATTTAACTAAGAACTTTGATACACATCCAGTAACTATTTGAGATCATCCACCCATTATTACTAAGATAAAAATGCAGGGTAATGAAGTAAGGATGAGATATTGGTGCTTCCCCAAATGCCTCTTAAAAAGAGAGGAATTTAAGGAATGGTTAGTGGAAATTATCCGGGAGTTATTAAGAAAGATAGAAAGTACTCCAAACGTTATAAACTAGTGAGTGGGATAAAATGAAAGTGGAGTTTAAAAAAGGGTAAAAGTAAAAGAAAAAGAGATCGGGGCTGACAAAGGTTAAAGGATTACAAAATGATGAGAATCTCACAGAACATGAACATTTACAGATTACTAAACAGAAAATAAAGGAGTACCTGGATAATATGCATGAACTTAGAAAGACTACAGTTAAGCAATTGTTTTCTTTTTTGATAACAACTCCACAGCAGAAAAACCTTTAGCACAACAACTTAGGCAACAGAAAGTAAAAAGGATTGTTGCCAACCTTAGTTAACCTATAAAAATAGAAATAACCATAGATCCTTTAGAGGTATTTGAGATCTTTTGGAAATTTTATGAACATTTGTATAAAGCTGAGAACTGGGGAAATCAAGAAAAAAGCACAAATGGAAACATTTGTGGAAGACTTAAATATGCCAAGGTTAGAGGAAGAGGAAGCTCAACAAATTAAAGTTATATACTCACCATAACTATGCATCTGTGTTTGACCATGTGCATTCTTCCTCAACATACGTGTACTGGATCTAACTCGGTCACATGTACTAGACTTCAGATCCAACTCTCGAGCTCCTCCCCCTACCCATAATGCCCCGGTCAACCAAGAATACCTCAAATCAAGTTTGCTGCCTTAAAGATTCTACAATAAAGCAGGGAGAAGGAAACAAACCTGGAACAGTAGGTCCCACAATATCCACAAGGTCACTCCAGAAGATGAAAGGAAGGGGGAAGGAGGGTGGGGAGGTAAGGAAGAATGAAAATGAACAACACATGTGCATAGTTATGGTGAGTACATAACCGTAATATCTGAAGTTGTCATTTTCATTCTTCCTCAATATATGGCATAGAGGTCCCAGATATGTGTATCTTGAGTGGCCTTCATGGAAGGATATTCTGGAAAAGTGGCAAACCAAAAACAGTTCTGATGCTAGATGTCAAACCTAGTTTGTAATGAGCAATAAAGGTATTAGACCAAGAAGCAGCTGCACAAATGTCATCAATGGAAGTTCTAGACCAGAAGGTGGAAGAAGTTGCCATGGATCTAGTAAAATGTGCCTTAAGAGGCTTTGACAGGGAGAGGCCTTGTTGAGTATATACAATCAATTTGGCCACATTAACTTCAGAAACTGGTGATTCCAATCTGTTCCATGAGAAATAAACAAACAACTGCTCTGATTTCCTGAAATCTTTTGTCCTGTAGAAATAAAAACATAGTTGTCTATGTACATCTAAAAGATGTATCATGTACTCTCCCTTATTTGAAATATTAGGGAAGAACACAGGCAAATAAAATTTTGATTGAAATTCAGTTCAGACACTACTTTTGGTAAGAAGGATGGATTGGTTCATAATTTGTTTAAAATGTAATGGGATTTGGAAGACAGAGCCTGAAGTTCAGAAATGTGCCTTGCAGATGTAATAGCTACTAGGAATGCTGCTTTCCAAGAAAAAAAGTTTAAATCTAATTTGGCTGATGGCTCAAAGAGTTGTTGGGTCAACCCCTGAAGTATGACTGTAAAATCTCATAGACATGACGGATCTTTCACTGAAGGTCTAAATAAGAAGGTGCCTTTTAGAAAAGCCTTGCATAATTTGGAAGAAGCTAAAGGGGAAGCTTTTCCTCCTGAGTGAAAATTAGATATGGCTGATAACTGTATTTTGATTTTAGAAAAACTAGCACCTTCTTGAAAAACAGATGCTAAAAATTCTAGTAGCAAAGGTACAGGGGTAGTGAAAGGGTCAATTTCCTTCTGAAGAGCCCAAATTGAAAATCTTTTCCATTGGCTCTTGTAGAGCTTCCTTGTAGAAGCTTGCTGGGAAGACAGACGTGTTTGTCAGACTGGGGAGGAAAGCCTGGGCTGTCTAGGGATCAATGGACTTGCTGAAACCATGTGGTTAATTTGAGGTCTGGAATATTGATTTGGGATGCTTCGTCCCAGACGGATGCAAAAGAAGGTCTGGATTTTGGTCCAGTATCCAAGGAGGATATCAAAGATGAGTCAAAGGAAGGGGAACCACACTTGGCAAGGTCAAAAATGGCAATAAGGATAAGTGAACTCTTCAATCAAAGTTCTTTCTGTAAGAATTTTGGAATTGGTGGGGGATAAGCATAAAGGAGACCAGAGTGCCAAATGTAGACTAGAGCATCTCTCGGTGACTCCCACTGAAGGGGAATTTGGGCAAAGAACCTGCTGCACTTGTATGGAGATGCAAAGAGATCACAGCAAGGTTGGCGACAAAGACAGAAAATCCTCTCTGCTTCTGACTAATTGACAGACCACTCGTAAGGCATCAGAATAGACCTGCTGAGTTTGTCTGTCAGTATGTTGAATTTCCTCAGTATGTGCATTGCCATAATAAAGTGGTTGGAGGAGATCACTCACTACCACATTTTCACTGCTTCTCGGCATAGGGCATAAGATCAGGTTTCCTGATTTGTTGATGTACCTAAACTACAGACATGCTGTTGGTTTGTATTGCAATGGTCCCCAGAAGAAAAACATCTTGAAAGGCTTGCAATACTAGTAGGACCACTTTCATCTCTAACATACAGATATGTATATTGGTCTCTTGAAGGCACCACATGCCTTAAGGCCATCCATCCCAAGAAATGCCCCCCAAACCCAACTAGGAGGTTTCCTTGGTCACTGTGGTTACTGGAAGGGACAGAATAAAAGGATGGCCTAAGTAAACTTCATCCAAATGAATCCACAACAAAAGATGATCCTTGCAGACTCGAGCGAGTTTAGTGGAAAGGACAAGGGATGATGTAAAATAGACCACTGAACAGCTAGAGTCCATTGGAGAACACACCTATAAAAATAGGCCAGTGGAACTAATGTTATGGCTGCTACCACCAAACCTAGAGCCTGAAGGACAAATCTGGCTGGAGGAGAATGGTCAACAAGAAATTACTGTACCTGAATCTTGATTGTGTCTACACGATGTGTAGGAAGGGAGGCTATCTGACTTACATATTCAACTGGGCCCCTACAAATGCCAGGCACTGTACAGGTTGTAGATGAGATGTGGAAGTGTTGACTGAAATGAGTCTTTGACAAAGTTGGAGGAAATAGCCCCTGGACTGTTCTAAGAGATGCCTGGTTGGGGCAATGAGGAGACAGTCATCTAGATATGGATACACCTAGAATCGCCCCAGTCTCAGATGAGTTGCCACCATTGCCATACACTTGATAAACTCTCTGGGGGCTGTGGTGAGACCAAAGGACAGGGCTCTGAACTGATAGTGATGGACTCCCAGCCTGAACCTCAGAAATCTTTGGGATTGTCTGTTCATTTTGATGTGATAGTACACATCCTGAAGATCAACTGAGCATATCCAATCATCCTTGAGTGAAAAGGAGCAGTATAAACTGAACCGTGACCACTCAGAATTTGGCTTTTTCACAAACTGGTTCAGGTTGCCTAGATCCAAAACTGGTCTCAGGTCCCCTGTCTTTTTTGGCACTAACAAACCCTGAGTAAGTCCTGAATCCTATTTGGTCAGGTAGGAACTCCTGGATGACTTTTGTCTAGCAGCTTTTGAATCTCCTGAGTTGCAGCTTCTATCTGACTGGGTGGGATGTTGGGAAGCTTCCTTCTTTTATTTGGGGGAACCTAAAAAAAATTATATGAAATACCCTCTGGATATTAATTTTGGCAACAGCACCCAAGACTATTTTGTTATGGAAGTCCAGGTGTCTGGGTTCAAAGACAAGCGCCCCCTGACTGCCTCCAGAGGTGGTCAGTCGGGCAACCCTTCAGAAACGCTGAAAGGGTCTATCTGAAAAAGAATCTTAGAAACCTTGGTTTTGCGGGCCTTGTCTGCTGCAAGGATGGTACCTTCCATTTGAACCCAGCCTATGGACGAGTTGTCCCCATGTGAATCCTGGAAAGGTCGATGGGATTTACAGATCCGCATTTTCTTACCTCGTGTTTGATTCCGGGGAAAAGGATCATTGAGGGGGGAGAAAAGAGTAATCCCTATGGCAGACAGGGTCTTTCCATCCTGTTCACTGTGGGAAAGCATTTCTTTCACAAAAGAGCCAAACAGAGACATTCAATCAAAAGAGTATGTATGAAAGAAGACTTGAAAGGCTTGGCAAAGTCACATAACCACATCCAGGCAAGTCTCCTAACAGCTATGCCTGAACCGACAACCCATGATGTACCCTCTTCATTATGGGATCTTAACCTCGTGGATGCATTTGAAATGGACAAAACAGTAGTCAGTTGTGAAGAGGACCTCTTATAGCCCTTTACAGACATGGACTCCAAGAAAGATTTTGAGAGTTCCTTGGTCAAATCCCTCTGTAATCTTGTGAGGTGCACTACATAATTCAGGGACCTCAAGGCAAAGGTCACTGAAGCAAATATGTGCTTTCCAAACCTGTTCAATCCCCTGGACTTTCTATTAGGCGGACTGACTGGGGAATTCCGCTCCACTAGCTCCTTTATCATGGCTGCCACCACAACCATTGCATCATCAGGGACTCCTTTCCTCCAATGATGTCTGTCCTTCAGGGATGCCAAAATTTTGTCTAGGTATCAAGGAATAGGTTCAGCAGAATCTGGTTCCTTCTATGCCCAGTGAGAGATTAAATTGACAAGCTCATCTGTGGTTGGAGAGTCACCCAAGACATAGATAGGCCAGAACCAAAAGCTTCCAGAAAAACTGACTCCTCCAGAGAAGGGTATTCTGAAGACCAGCCACTTTTTTGTCTAAGGATTTCTAGGATGTCTCTTGATGAGATGTCATCTGGTGGAGATCTGGGGGACCTTTCCCCTATGTGAAGGTCAGTATCCTCAGTGACAGATTCCATAAGGGAATCAGTTTGTCTCCTTCTTCACGTTCTCTTGTGGGGTACCTCTTCAGTGGGATGGTCTGGAGAGGTATCTAAAGAAAGGGGAAGTTACACAATGGGAACTGTATCGATGCTAGATGGTAACCACTGTCCATGTGCAGTAGGATTAGTGGGCTCGGAGCTCGGCTCCATGGAGGGCAAAGTATGTAGGACCCAAGGATGAAAGAGAATTTCTCGGTCAAGAGAAAGCCCTCTCCACTACCTCGAAGGCTAATGAAACAGGAGAAATCATGGCTGGTCGCACTGGAACTGAAGTACTGGAGCTGCCAGTCTCTGACCTGCCTGGATCCATGTCTTGAGGAAGGAGATGGGCCCAAGCTATCCAACTCAGAGACTCTGAGGGGCAAAGATGGCTCTGATAACATTGGAGTGGATCCACCCCCCCCTTGATCTAGCACCGATGCTTTGGCTCCAAGATATAACCCGATTCAAATGATCCAGAGTGGAACAAGTCATGGAGACTGTTGAAGTTGAAGACGTAGCTGTCGTCCAATCTGACATCAACACTCTCAGGAGTCCCTGATCAGAGGGCTCCGAAACTGGACTGATTGGAGAAGGAGATATCACAACTTGAGAAATAGATTGGAGACTCAAGGATCCGATGGGAGATGGAATAACCCCCACTGCATCCTATCCATATCTGCCTTGGAAAGACTTCTGGAGGGCATGATGGACAAAGTAATGGATTGTGGCCTAGACTCTCTCCTTTTCATCAGGGGAAATGGAGCCGAGGAGATACTGGTTCAAAGGTGAACCTGGGTGAGTGGGTTCTAGGAGACTTAGTCAATACAATGGTAGGATCCGAAAATTTTGGAATTGCATGTTTTCTTTTAGGATCCGAAGATTTTTTTGTGGCAGCTCCTATGAAGCCATTTAAGTTTTAGGAGAATGGGCCAGAGATCTCTTACAAGACTCCTTTGTCTCTGACAGATTTTTTTGGTTTACTGGGGGTTTGAGCCCCTGAGGAAGAAGACGAAGAAGCAGGAGGCAGCATACCTTTAAGGACCAACCTGTTTTGCCTATCCGACAGTGCTCTGGAATTAAACTTTGCACAGATGCAGTGGTTGGTATTTAGATGAGCTGTTCCTAATTTTGTGCTCTTTGCTGTAGCACAAGACTAGATTCAGACCTGCTGAATTTAGCTTTGTTTGTATAACTTGAACACTAATCCAGGCCATCTTTTTCTGGAGAAGGCTCCCCTGCACCCTAGTGGCAGGAGTGTGCAGTTAGAACTTGTCTGACCAAAGACTGCTGGAACAGGGCTCAGTTTTTAGCTTTTTACGGGTTAATTGGTTTAAATCAGTTTGCTCATTTGCTACTGTTATATTAAAAAAATACACTTTATGCATCGCCCCTTAGCTAGGGTTAAAACATTCCCGGCGCCATAAATTCTGCTCTTCAAATTTTCCCTTACAACTGGCCAGTTTTTAGTTTTAGCACTCAAATCTGTTTCTTTGAGCTTAGCACTTGTTCAGAACTCATTGTAAGCACTAAATAAGTTACAAATTACTACAGCACTCAACTTTTCTCACTTGTCTAGAGGAAAACAGTTTTTAGTACTTAATAAATAAGCACCTATTCAGGCATGTCTATGGGTCAGCTCCCGGTGTTTTTTCCTGTCTACCTGATGAATCTGGGCATCTTGCGGCAATGCAGCAATTGCCTCATGTACACAAACAACCCTTTCCTCCTACCACCCAATACAACAACCTGTGAGAGATGCTCTTATATAGCCAAACTGGAAGCAAAGCTTTCTTCACCCAAGACTGGACTAGACAGTCAAGAGGAGAAGGTAAACACTTGCACCACACTACACTCATCACATAGCCCCTCAAAACCTGCACCACCAAAACACACACATAGAAACACAAAACACACTTACATTCATGGAGGCACTCAATAAAAATCTGCCCAAGCAACAGAGACCTCCAAAGCAGAAAAGCAAGCAACCTCCACCCCCAACACAACCCAAATGAAACAGCCTACAAACTCAGTGTGCCACCCAACCACAGCCCATAAGGCATAACAACATACCCAACACTCTAGTAATATGTAACTCTATAGTCAGGCACAGTGATGTTCCACACCAGACTAAACAAGGAGAAAGTTATTGTCAGCTGCCTGTCAGGTGCCAGGATCTGCCACATAACGCACGCACTCAGGTCACTCCACAACAAGTACAAATATGACTCTGTCATTGTCCATGTTGGTGTGAATGACCTGAGATGTACCTCCCAGGACTACATGAAAAGAGACATGGAAGAGCTCTCTGATCTTGTAGTCCAGGCAGGTATGAACCTAGCCTTGAGTAGCATCCTGCCATCACCCAGAATGATACCACAGTACAAGGACAAAATGATTGACTTCTGGTGTCATTTTAAGGGGATTCAGTATCTGTCTCCCTGGGATGACATGATCGACAGACCATGATGCTTTGCCAGAGATGGCCTGCACTTGTCACCCTTGGTATTCCAGATACTGGCTAAGGCTCTTGCCACCCCTACAGTGCCTTTTTAGGCAAGGTTCAAATGACAAATTATCCACTGTAACAGGTACAAGCAAGTAAAATCTGAGGGTAATGCTACTCAATGCTAGAAGTCTAAACCTCAAAATGCACTCACTCGAGGCACTCAAAATAGAGAACATTGACATCTGTGCAGTGACACAAACCTGGTTCAAGGCTCCAGAGAGCACCCCTGCATTACCAGGCTATAATTCACACCACACCTTTCAGCCACCTAACCTGGACTGAAACACTAAAGGCGGAGGTGTGTCCATATTCATTAAGGATATCCACACCTCCAGCCTAGTTGCTCAGCATAATGCATCTGAGATTATCCAAGTGCAACTAACTCTGGGTAAGACCGCAATCCAAATTGTAGGTTGCTACAGATCCTCCACCATGCCCCAGGATTCCCACTCCTCATTTCTTGATACACTGGAAAATATTAGGGTACAACCCAACACCCTAATAATATGCGATTTCAACTACCCCACCATTAACTGGGAAAACTACTCATATACCAACTCTTTTGCTCAATGTTTTCTGGAATTCATAAATTCCAATGCCTTGGATCAACTTATTCACACCCCCACCAGGGGCAGCAGTATCTCAGAACTGGTCATTACCAACATGGGCGACCGGTGTTCCACACCAGAAGTCAATTCCTCATTGGTCAGATCAGACCACAAGCTAATCAACCTAGACACCCACATTCCGCCCCCACCCATATTAGGGAAACCACCGTAAAAAATTTCTCCAAAGCTAAGCTTCACGCTTCTTATGACAGACGTGGCAAACTTCACAACACCCATCCAGATGGACAATAGAGGTATAACTGTTGAATCCTACACAAATGCACTTTATAAGCACTTACACGAGTGCATGGATCATGTTATCCCTAACAGAACAAGGATGCTATCTTCCAAAAAATACAAGCCAATCTGGTGGTCTGCTACCATAAACAAACTCTACAACAGAAGAAAGAAACTGCTGCAAAAAAGAGTAAAATCCCATGATTCGAGGAACTCGCTGGTCAGCTTCAGTAAGAAGCTGAGATCCCTCATAAAATCCTCCAAAGCTAGTTACGAAAACAAAATTGCCACTGTTTCTAAAGACAACCACAAAGCATTCTATAGCTATGTCAAGAATCTCAATGGCAACATTCAGATCTGCTCTGAGTTACAGCACAATGGCAGTAAATATACAGAACCAACTGATATTGCCAAAATCCTGGCATATAGGTTCAGTGCTAACTTTAGCCCCCTCTCACCCCCTAAAGGGCCCATCTCTATACCACAAGAATGCAAAGTTCCTGTAATCACGGCTGCACAGGTAAAAACCACACTCTACAAAGCCAAGAACACAGCATCCATGGGACCTGACAACATCCCAGGCTGCGTTCTACATGAACTACAGGATGAACTGGCACCCCACTTAAGTACCATGTTCAATCATAGCCTCACCTCAGGCTTTGTGCCCACTGAATGGCGCACAGCGACGGTTATCCCACTCCACAAAGGGGTATGCACTACGGACCCCGGGAACTACAGCCCCATTAGCCTGACGAGCTTGGTCTGCAAGGTCATGGAACATATCATCATGGAACTTATAAACAAAGACATTGGTAATCTCCAAACTCTGGACCCCACCAAGTTTGGGTTTGTAAAAGGCAGATCATGTCTCCTAAACCTGATAAACTTCTTTGAAGCAGTCACCAAAACCGTAGATAAGGGTAAGGTGGTTCACACAGCCTATCTAGATCTCGCCAAGGCTTTTGACACCACCCCCCACTCTGGAATTATAGATAAACTCACTAAACTAGGTATAAATCCCTATGTCACAAGATGGGTTGCCAACTGGCTCACTGACCAAACCCACACTGTGAAAGTAGCAGACTCCAAATCCGACTTCAGACCAGTGACAAGTGGAGTACCACAGGGTTCAATCCTGGGTCCTCTCTTGTTTGGTATCTATTTCTCTGAAATACAGGCTAACACAGAAGGTCTTCGGCTGATGAAGTTTGCAGATGACTGCAAACTAGGAGCCATAATCAAAACTCCTAATGATGTGGACATCCTACAAAAAGGCCATACTGAGACAGATGCCTGGCGTCAAATCCATGGCCTCAAGCTCAATACCAAAAGTGCATTGTCATCCCTTTTGGTGTACCCATGAACTACCACATAGTCTACTTAACACTGAAAAGTGTGATAAGAAACCTTGGGACACAGGTGGACAGTAGTCTCTCCTTTGAAAATCACATTGCCACAGTAGTCAGGAAATCCTTCTACGTGGCACACCTCATCACAAAAGGTTTCTCATCCAGGAAAAAAGAGGTAATTGTTCCCCTCTACTCCTCACTCATTAGACCCATTATAGAGTACATTGCCCCTTTTGGTATGTACCTCTCAAGACATCTACAACAACTGGAAAGGCCGGAGAAATACCCCACAAAGAGGATTACCGGCCTCAAACAAATGCCCTATGCAGACCTTCTCAAAAAACTCCAGCTTTACTACGTCACATATCGCCTACACAGAGGCAATCTCTACCTAACATACAAAGCTATGTCAAACCCAGAGCTGTTGGACATGCTCCACTTAAAGAAATCCCAATCCCTCTGCCCTACACAATCTAGGGACCTAAACCTTGTCACCACAATAAACAGAACATGCTGGAGGGATAGATTCCTGTCTCAGAGACTTCCCATACGCTGGAACAAACTACCTATCTATATCAAACAAAGCTCCTCATTACCACTCTTTGATTGGATGGGAAATAGGAAATTCACCTTGGGGGATCACTTCTGTGGCTCTGCTCGACAGGGGCACAGGAAAATAATTTTCTTGGGTGACAAAAGCCAGGATACCTTTTTGGCTAGGCTTATATAGGCCCTATGGCCAATAGCCTAGTACCTACCTATGAACCTATAGGAAGTGCACTTTTTGAATCCAGTTGGTTTTTCAGCCATAGCTGTAAAAAAAAGTAAAAGGAAAAAGTACAATACTAGTACAGAACCTTTTTTTATGTCAAAAATTACCAAAAATGGTAAAGAGAATACCTTCTAAGGGGCAGAAGAAAGGAGAGAGGAAGAACTAGTACCAAGAATGGTAGTTAGAAGGCTACCAGGTGGTAGAAAATAAGAAAGGAAATGTAGCCTAATGGAAGGCAAAATCGAAAAATATGACTACAAGTAGAGGAAGGACTAAAGGGAGGAGTTAAGAATAGTTTTCAAAATAGCTATTACTCACAAGTCAGAATAATATGAAAAGTTTAGCTTTTAAGAAGGATCCATGTCCATGCGAGATGGAGCCAAATATGATTTGGGGCATTCTTGACTGATTGGTGCATTATGGGTAGAGTGAGGAGTTCAAGAGTTGGATCAAACGTCTAATGCATGAGGCCAAGTTGAATCTGTGACTGGATCCGGTACCCATATGTACAGAAAAAGTGAGAAGGACAACATCAGATCTAACACTTAAAAGAGGAGTAGATGAGATAAAAATGGTGATGTATAACCAATCTGCAGGAAAGTCTTCAGGAATAGATGGTATTCCAGTGTAGGTTTGGAATAAAGTGATAAAGATCTGGAAGGTTTTGTTTAACAGTATTTTAAAAGGGGGGGCACCAACATCCTGGAAAAATGTGGTGGCTGTGATACCTAAGAGAGTAAAGACACTTCATATAGATCCAGTGAAATTTTAAACCAAGAGTATAAAGTGTTCATGTTTATAACGACTGAAAGAATGGCAAAGGTGATGCCAAAACTGAAAGATAAGGACCAATGTGATTTTGTAGAGGGGAGGCAAACATTTGACTACATTAGTACAACAATGATGATCTGGAGGGAAACGGAATGTAAGAAAATACTGCAGTTAGTGTGTCTTAATGCAGAGAAAGCATTTGATGGAGTAAGCTGGGGTTATATGAGTAGTGAAATGGAAGTATTTACATTTTCTAATACAATGATAAGGTTAATTAGACAGATATAAGAGGGATCAGAGGCAAAAGCAGAAGGGTTCTCTCTAAGTTGTGCCTGACCAGAGGAACCAGGCAGGGGTATCCTCTTTCCCCTTTGTTATTTGTATTATATTTAGAACCACTGGCAAAGAAAGTAAGGGATTTCAAAATTCAAAGATAAAATTTATATTGTGCTCAATAAAAGTTGCCTTTATTTACAGATATGATTTTGTGCCTGATGGTACAGAACAGGACATCTATGAACATCTTGGTGTTGTGGATCATTCTGAGGCAGTTTTGAGTTTTTTCAGAATATACAATTAATGAAGATAAAACAAAGGCTATGGCTATAGACTATGTACCCACACATGAATTGATTCAACAATACCTATATTTATGGGGGGGCATGATAAAATGAAGTATTTAGGAGTATGGATTAAAAAGGATTGTTACTGCAGCTAAGGATATGTGGGAAGAGACTAAACAAAAGATAATACAAAACCTGAGAAATTGGAAGTTCTCGCCTATGGATGTGGACAAGGAAGATACAAGCAGTAACATTGTTTTAGTCCCTTTAGCTTGATACACAGGTTAGGCATATTTTACCTTTTTTTAAACATCTCTACCAAATTATCACTTGTGACACAAGCAAATTTGAGGTCAGGCAAATTTTTATCAACCAGAGGAGAAGTTGTGAATAATACTTAATAAGGAAATTAAAGATTGCATTTGGGAGGGGGAAAAGAGCAACAGTCAAGTGGGATAAGTTGATCTTCTCAACGGAATAAGGAGGTTTAGGATTACATGATTTGAAGGAATTTTTAGAGCTACATAATTAAAGATTTTATACATAATACAAGCAGAAAGCGATAATTCAAAGTGGAAAGGGATGATGATGAAGCAGGAGGTAAGTTAAGAAATAAGGAAAGAATGGGACTTTGAATGCAGATCCTTAAGGAGAATAACAACAGTCATTCAAAATATTACATTCATAAAGCAGTAGAAAATATGCTAAGAACTAAGCCAACAGTGGAATACAGAAAGGAGATTATCTATAAGGATGACTGCAATTAGGGCTACAGAGACTAGGCAAGAGGGGACTAGATAAAACTGGCAGAAGCTGGAAAAGGAACCACATTATTGGGAACAAATAATTAGAGGGGGAAAGGTAACAGAATGGCAAGAGGCCAAAAAGACATTTGGATTGCAGACTTTTGATTGCCTTCCCTATCCGGGACTGATATCAGAGTATAGACAAAAAGAATACTAAATGAAGGCCTGCAGTGGTTGAATTTTTAACTGAATCGAGAACAAAAGCTGCTGTTAAAAAGGCAAAATTAGCAGGGCATTTAAAATATTACACAATAACTACAGGAATCAGTCAGAAGAGGTCAGAAAATATTGACAAGAGAGATTAGATATACAATTTACAAACAAATAATGGGATGAGATATGTACGGCTTACAAATATGCAACAAACTCAAGAAGATTTCTGACTTTGCCTGGAAGTGTTGTACAGTTACTTTTATACAAGCAGGCAAAGAATTTTTCTTCTGGCATATGGCAAACACTGGAGATGTGAGGGGGAAGAAACAGGTAACTGGGAACTTATGTTTTGGGGAGTGTAATGAGTTGGCAGACAATTAAATTCCCTACAGAGTACTCTGTCAGGAATACTGGGTGAGCAAATGAGTGTAACCAAGGAAATGATTTTAGTCAACTGGGATACATGATTTGAATTGCTTAAATATAGTAAGGCCTTATTAAGTTAATTATGGTGGCTGCCTAAAAAAGCAATTACTAGAAAGTGGAAATCAGTACCTAAACCAACAATACCTGAAGTAGTGACTATTTTAAGAGGGATAAAAGAACAGAAGTAGGATCTTTAGAAATGGGTAGGAGTAAATTCACAGAAAAAAATGGAAATTGTGGTAACAAATTGAACAATTTATGCAATGTCGCTTAGATTATATGATATATAACAAGACATGTGATATACAATGTTTGTAAATGTGAACATGTTAATATGGTTTGATTATTTTATATATATGCAAGTTTGCCTATAAGTGATAATTCAATGTAGGCGTTTAAGAAGACTTTTGAATGTGCTCTTGGAATTCCAACTTGTGTATGAGATCTCTCACCCAAGTTACAGATTCCTGACACTTTGAACAAGACTCTGCAAAGATAAGCAAGTCATCTACATATGGAAAATGTGGATACCCATAGCCTGGAATGGGCTATAACTGGTGGTAGACACTTTGTGAACACCCTTGATGCAGGTAATACAAAGGGTAAGGCAGAAAACTGATAATGTGATCTAGACATACAAAACCTTAAGAACTGCCTGAAATCTGGATGAACAGAGCTGTGATTGATAAGCATCTTTTAAATCTAGTGTTACCAGAAAACTTAAACGAGGAAGAAGAGGTAACAGTTTGTGAACTGACAGCATACTGAACTTGGGAACTATCACAAACTGGTTTAAGAAAGAAAGATCTGGAATTGTCTCCAGGAATTTTCTTTCTTTGGCACTAAAAACATCCTTGAATAAAAACCCTTCCCAAACTGGGAAGGGAGAACTGGAGCTATTACTCCCCGCGACAACATATGTTGAAGGACAGGTGAAAACAGAGGAGTCTGGTCTGGTGGTTGAGGAATTACCCCCTGAAAAGGAGGAATTTCCTCCTACTCCCACCTGTCATGATCATAAGAAGCCATTTGTCTAAAATAAGAAGTTATGTACTCACCATAACATTCCATCTGAGTAGGAAGCTTCATTTGTCTGCAACCTGTGGGTCTTGGATCCGATATCGGATCCAAGCCAGCAACTTGTTTCAAGCTAATGGATCCGAGCTCCTAGCTCCTCCCCTCACCCATAATCCCCTGCTAACCCTCCATGACCTCAGATCGAGTTTGCCCCTCAATATATACCCAAAACGGGTATCCAACTAAGATAGATCCGAAGAAGGCCAGGGGGAAGGAGGGGGGGATGGTTGCAGACAAATGAAGCTACCTACTCAGATGGAACGTTATGGTGAGTACATAACTTCTTAATCTGAAGTAGGGAGTTCATTTGTCAGCAACCTGTGGGACAGAGTCCCCAGCTACCTGAACCTTGGGTGGCCATCATGGAAGGATATTGCGAAGCACCGCAGAGCCAAAGGATGCTCTCCCTCTAGAAATCACGTCCAGTTTGTAGTGGTTAATAAAGGTATGAGATGAAGCCCAAGTGGCTGCCGAACAAATATCATCCAATGGGACTCTAGACTTGAAGGCTGCAGAAGTAGAGATGGAACGAGTGGAATGTGCATGAACTCCTTCAGATGCGGGTCTCCCAGAGGCTTGGTACGTCAGTAGGATACATTGAGAAACCCAGCGTGATAGAGATACTTTTGATATTGCTTTCCCCAAATTAAATTTGGCAAAGGAAACGAACAGCTGGTCGGATTGTCTATGACCAGCTGTTCTATGAGTATAAAAGCGTAGCTGCCTATGAACATCTAATGAGTGCAGCTTGTACTCTCCTTTATTCTGATAGTTAGGGAAGAAAACCGGTAAATTTATGGATTGATTTATATTGGTTTCTGATGCTATTTTGGGAAGAAAAGCGGGATTGATCCTGAAGTGCACTCAAATAAGGAGGCTTCACAGAAAGAGCTTGAAGCTCCGAAACTCTTTTTGCAGAAGTGATGGCTACAAGGAATGCTGTTTTCCAGGACAAGAATTTGAGATCTACTGAAGCAGCGGGTTCAAAAGGTGGAGCAGTCAAGGCTTGAAGAACTAGAGAAAGATCCCACGGTGGTACGGCTTCTTTTATAGGGGGTCTAAGCAAGAAGGTGCCCTTGAGAAAGGTTTTACACAACTTGGCCGACATCAAAGGCCCTGTATCATGTCCCACATGGTAATGTGAGGTGGCTGCCAATTGCACTTTGACGGTTGAACAACTAGCGCCTTCCTGAAAAAGTTCGGTTAGGAAGTCTAATATGGACGGAAGGGGAGCCGTAAAGGGATCTAGATCATGATGCTCCGCCCAGATGGAGAAACGTTTCCATTTACTGCAGTACACTTTCCTGGTGGAGGGCTTATGCGCTGCCACAAGGATGGCTTTGACTGGTGAAGAGATACCGGGAGTCCTAACTAGGAGTGGAACTGGAGCAACCAAGCTGTCAGTTTCAGATTGTCCAGATTTGGGGTCGGTAAGTCCGATGGATGGGAGATTAGATCCGGACTGGGATCCAGAATCCAAGGAGGATTCACTAGGTGAGACCACAGGTAAGGGAACCAAATTTGCCGAGGCCAGAATGGGGCAATGAGGATCATCCTGCTCCCCAACCGCGAGGCTTTCTGTAAGAGTTGCAGCATCAGGGGTAGAGGAGGATAGGCATAAAGTAGACCGGGTGGCCAAGCATGCACCAGAGCGTCTCTTGGAGTTTCCCCTGGAGGGGGAATCAGAGCGAAGAAATTGCCGCATTTGGTGTTTGAGGGAGACGCAAAAAGATCGCAGCAGGGTTGCCCCCATATTGCGACTATCTGCTTCGCTACTAGTGGATTGAGAGACCACTCGTACGGGGTAAGAAGGGTGCGACTGAGTTTGTCCGCTAGGATGTTGGTCCACCCCGGAATGTGCGTTGCAATCAGAAAGCAGTTGGTGGAGATCGCCCATTCCCACACTCTCATGGCTTTGCGGCACAGAGGGTAAGATCTGGTTCCCCCCTGTTTGTTGATGTACCAGACAACCGACATGTTGTCCGACTGAATTGCAATCGTTCCTATGGGGAGGAGATTCTGAAGTGCTTGCAACGCGTACAGCACCACTCTCATCTCCAGAACGTTGATATGCAGGGAGGTCTCTGTGTCATTCCATGTGCCTTGGACCGTCCTGCCTGAATAATGCCCCCCCCCCACCCGAGGCGGGAGGTGTCCGTGGTCACCGTGGCGAGAGGGGGAGAGGTGCAGAAGGGACGGCCCATATGGAGGTCCGAAGCATGGAGCCACCATAATAGAGCCCTCCTGCAAGCCTTGCTGATAGCAATGGGGTGGTGAAGAGGAAGGGACAGAAAGGACCATTGCACTAGAAGGGTCCATTGCAGAACCCGCATGTTCAGACAGGTGCATGGAAGGAGCGTAATCGCTGCCGCCATGGAGCCCAGTGCCCTCAGGACCAATTCCGCTGGTGGGGGTCTCTGATTAGAGGATAGCCCGCACATGGAGTTGCAAATTCCGAATTCTCTCGGACGTTAGAAAGGCTCATAGCTCTCTGGTGTCTATTCTGGCTCCTATGAATTCTATGACTTGTGTCGGGGCCAGAAGGGATTTGTCAGCATTGATGGTGATGCCTAACTGTGGGGCTAGGCGGAAAAAGAAATCTCTGGCTGAGCAAAGTAGATGCCTTGTTGGGGCGGTCAGGAGCCAGTCGTCCAGGTACGGAAAGACCTGTATTCCCTGGAGTCTCAGGTGGGCCGCAATCACTGCTAATACCTTGGTGAACACCCTGGGGGCTGTGGTGAGGCCAAAGGGAAGGACCCTGAACTGGTAGTGACTGGCTCCCAGCCGGCGGAGGAACCTCCTGGATCGTCTGTCCATTAGAATGTGGTAGTACGCATCCTTGAGGTCTATGGAGCACATCCAATCGTTCTCCCTTAGAAGGGGGAGAATAGATTGAAGAGTGACCATTCGGAATTTTTCCTTGGTTACCGACAGGTTCAAGCGGGAAAGGTCTAGAAACGGTCTCAAGTCCCCCGTCTTTTTTGGCACCAAAAAGAACCTGGAGTAGAACCCTAATCCGAGCTGGTCTTGGGGGACGGGCTGGATGGCTCTTTTTCTTAGCAGCTGCTGAATTTCTGCGGCTGCAGCCTCCCTCTGATCGGGTGGCGAGGGACAATAGCCGCATAGAGGTATTTGAAATTGATCTCAGAGTGGCCATTCGGGTGGAGTACAATTGCTTGTCCTCCGCCGACATGGACTCAGTGGGGGAGGCAGCGTATTCTTTGATAAGATCCCGCTGCATCCTGATGACATGTGCCATATAGTTCAGAGACCTTACAGAGAAGGTCGCTGAACTAAAAACTCGCTTCCCTAAGCGGTCCATCGAGCGGGACTCCTTGCTCGGTGGATGGACTGAGGGGCTCTCCTGAGCTAGTTCCCTCTTCGTGGCTGCCGCTGTCAACATGGCATCTATGGGGGGCCCTTGCTCCAGTGCGACCGGTCTGAGGGGGGACTTAGTATTCTGTCCGGGCATTTTGGTATTGGCTCCACGGTGTCCGGATCCTTCCACGCCCTGGTGGTAATGAGGTCCACCAAGGGGTCGGCCGGAGGGGACACCCAAGAGGTAGACGGGCCTGCTTCGAATGCCTCCAGAAACACGGACTCGTCGGAGGAAGACTTGGGGGCAGACCACCCACCTCTGATCCTCAGCATCTCCATGATGTCTCCAAAGGACACATCCTCAGGGGGTGATCTTGGGGAGCCTTCCCCTTCCTCCAAGTCCATGTCCTCAGTTAAGGACTCAGGGGAGTCCACGTGCCTCCTCTTGCACTTATGCTTGCGGGGCACTTCCTTGGGGGGGCTGTCCGAGGAGGCCTCGTCAGCAACATCCTGTTCCAATGGAACCATCTGGGACACTGAAGCAGGCTGTCCCTTTGGCCAGGTGATGGAAGCCTGGCCCAGCAGAGAGGGAGTGCAGGGAGGAGCCGAGACAAGGACCGGGGGTCTGGATGCTCTCAACAGAGCCCTCTCCACAACATCGAAAGCCGAGGGGGAACCACTCTCTCTGGGCTCCGAGAGTCGGCTCCCACTCGGATCCGATGAAAGGATTGGAACCGGCGCCGAGACCATCGGATCCGAAGGACCAGTGCGCTCCGACTTGGACGGAGCCGAAGGCACACTGAATCCCTCGGATCCAAAGCTTGGGCCACGGCTCCGAGAGGTCGGATCCGACAGGCTCGAGGGCAGGGTCGGATCCGAAGTACCAAGTACTGTCGGTGCCGACCCACCCCCGGCTCCAACGCTGCTCGGCTCCAAATGCTCCGAACCCGGATAGCGGGTCGGAGAAGGAGCAATAGGATGGAAAAAAGGTGTCGAGCTCCCCCCCGAAGGGGGGGGGCAAGAGCACTCCAATCTGCAGCTGGGCCTGGATAAACCTTCGCATCATCCAGTCCAAGTCTGCATCGGACATACTGAAAGTCGATCTCGAAGAGGTCACCGAGGCAGGCCTGGAATGCCGCCTCGATGACCTCGATGGAGATCGGGCCTCCTCCTCCTCGGGCCCTGGGGAGAAACAAGGGGATCAGAGCCGAGGAGGAGGAGACCTAGAAGCAGTGGAGGGAGAAGCCCGCTTAGCTGGCGGGGCCAAAGCGGAGGTCTCGGCCCGCCGCTTGTGGTGCTTCTCCATCCGTTTCTCCCTCCTGGTCTCCCTGTCCTCCGGCGCTTTAGCGGGAGTTTGAGTCCCGGCCGGAGGAAGGGGGGCAGGAATGGCAGCAACCACAGCCTGTGGTGGAGCCACGGGAGCAGCGGAGGCTGGAGCTGAGTCCGGGGGTAAAAGTCCCGCCAAGACCAGCTTCGACCTCCGCTCTTTCAGTGCCCTGGGGTTGAACGCTGCACAAATGGTACAGCCTGAGGTGAGGTGTTCAACCCCAAGGCACCGAACGCACCGAGTGTGGCCATCAGCCAGGGAGAGCTTATGGCCACACTCGGTACATTTAGAAAAAATGGCTTTTGGGACCTTAAAAGAAAAAGTAATGTTACACACACACACAGGCCCCAAAACACAACACACACACACACACTCTCTAATGACCAGCGAAGGGAGGGAAAAAACTACTTAAAAGAAAAATAATTTTACTCTACAGGGAACCTAACACTTACACACTTTATATTTTTGTGAAAAAAGAAGAAAGTTGACAGAAAAATCAAACTTAACTGCCAATTACTAGTCGAGCTCACAGGAATCCAGCTATCCACAAGCGCGGCAAACTAGATCTGAGGTCATGGAGGGTTAGCAGGGGATTATGGGTGAGGGGAGGAGCTAGGAGCTCGGATCCATTAGCTTGAAACAAGTTGCCGGCTCGGATCCGATATCGGATCCAAGACCCACAGGTTGCTGACAAATGAACTCCCTACTTCAGATCAATCTGTTGCGAAAGACAGAGGTGTAGATTGAGACTTTCTTGAAGGTAAAAGGAACTGCCAAAGTCGGAGGGGGGGCACGATCCCTTACACAGTCATTCTGAATTGTTAGACTGTCCTTTATTTTGTGGGGTTCCTGCCTTCTTTTTGGAAACCCCTTGCCACTGCTTCTTTAATGTCTATCACCATTTTACTAATGATGAGGTAAAAAAACCCTTGGAAAACATGGAGGAGGAAGGTTGAAAAATCTGTTTGATAACCTCTGCTGCATATGTCTTATTTCTCATTGCTAGGAAGTAAAGAATTCAAGATCACTATCAAACCATGTAAATTTTGGTGAAAAATTCAGGAAGTGATATAGATTTCCTAACAGCTGTTAATGATACATACACTACAGATGGTCTGAATGAGTGATAAGAATTTAACCATGCTAGGGAAGGTATACTATCACTGTACTGGAACTATGTCTCAGTGATGAGCACAGCTGCTTTATGTTTTCTAGGGTCAGGCACCCCTCTAATTGAGCGCCACTACTTTTATATTGACCTGATTAGGTATACTTTAGCAGACAGCAGGTTTATGCTGTTTAATAAATGACAATACAGATGTGGGGAAAGCTGTGGCCAGTACATGAATACCTGGATGGGAAAGGTGTAGGCCGTCCCTGACAAAGCAGGTGGGAATGTCAACCATCCTCCTATAGGCCGAGATGCAGTGAAACCCCTCTGAATGACACTAATAGCTAGGCTAACTTTTGAAGTCAATTGTCTTTTGTTTATACTGAAGCATTATTTTCATTGGAAGTATAATACAAGACTAGCTTTATATCAGCCTGAGATCTTTATCATGTCTCTCATAATATGATCCAGGGTTGTGTGTCTCAAGTTGTTCAAATCTGCATGGACTATGAAAATGTTTTTAGTGTATCTAGTGTGAAGAGGCTTGAGTACCCTTGTGACCTGTTGTATTACAGCTCCTGAGAGGCAGCTCACCATCACCCTATCGTTGTTAAGCCTAGTCAGCGCAGTATCCATGTATCTCACTATGGAGTCACCTATGACTAGGACATACAGGTTCTTACAAGGCTTATGGCAAAGGAAACCATCAAGAGGCTTGGCCGTATCACACAGTATTGGTACAGATGAATAATGTCCTCCATTAAGTAGATTTTCCACACATTTCTCAAGAGAAAATTTGCCATCACCCATCCAGTCATCCACAGTAGTTTTAAAAATTGATGGAGAACTACTCTGCTTGATGTGTAAGGGCAGCTTATTCCAGAACGGGGGTTTATGCTGAGTTAAGTACCCGACATCTGGTATAGTTGATGCGGTTTAGATATAGGTAAAGGTATTCAAAATGTGCTTTGTCTTTCTTAGCATGGAACGACAAGTAGTGTTCACCCCTTGCGGAAACTCTACATACAAGGAAAGGGCTTTTAGTCTGTCAGTGTAGTTAAGAGTACAGAGTCCTGAGATATTTTTGGTGAGGAAATACTGAGGTCTCTAAAGTTGATTTACAGGCTTAGCGAGGTACATGCCAATAGGAACATTATAATTGATAATGGGTTCAGCAATGGAGGAAAAAGGGGGACTATAACTTCCATGGACCTAACTGAAATACCATGAAGGATTTGCTGCAGAAGGTAGAAGGATTTTCTAGCAACTATTGATACACAATGGCCAAAAGAATGGTTCTTAACAGGAGCAGGACTCCACTAGTTGCTCCCCATCGCCTTCATCCTAACCATCTACTGTGGAATTACCATTTTGCCTCTGGACATATCACTATGTTTGTTTATTAGCCTAACTACCTTCTCAGAATCTAATCACTCTCCCTTACTTGACTATTTACTATCTTCTGCACATATCTTACCCACACTACTTATTCTTCTTAATTTAATTCCACCATGTCTTCCCTCACCTCTTTGTTCATCATCACTTTGCTTATAAACCCCTTTCTCTTCCTTTCAGATTTCTCTTCTAATTTCCTTCTGTAAATATGTACACACACACGTGCATCTACTACAGTTGATCGAACTGCCAAAACTCTGAAGACCATATGGCCAAAACCATATATTCGGAGATTTGAAAGTTCAAAATCAAAATAAAAAACAAAAAAAGAAACAAAACACTTTTACTTACCTTTTCGCAGGGTATGGCAAGCCCCCCTGCACCCCACACCCCCTGCTACTTAAATATACCAACTCAGAGATTGCACTACAGTGAGGAAAATGGCAAATCCCAAGTTCTGCGCTGTACAGCGATCCCAATATAAATTGTTCTGTGTTTCAAAACTTCGGACATATGGTCTCAGTCATATGGTCTTCAAAGTTTTGAGACTTTAAGCAACTGATAGGGAGACACACACACACACACACACACACACACACACACACACACACATTTATATCTATATCTATATATACAGTTACTGTTAATCCAGTGTTTGTTTGTTACATCACTTTGCTAACCACTTCTTCTTTCGGCTTTTCCCGGTTAGGGGTCGCCACAGCGGATCACCTGTCCACTCATGATTGGCAGTGGAGATTTAGGGTGTTGAGTTGCCAGCCCAGCGCTCAACCTTCCACAGAAGGCACACACATGCACGCACTCATGCCTAGGGCTAATTTAAAGTGTCCAATCCACCTACAGCATGTCTTTGGCATGTGGGAGGAAACCGGAGCACCCTGAGGAAACCCACGCGACCACAACCACAATGTAACTAAATACTGACTGTCATATTTCGTAACCTGTGCTGAGTCTACAATTGGTCATTTGTTGAGCAGTGGTCCACGCTGATAAATAAACAAATCCAAATAAATATGCAACTACCCAAGTCCCTGATGATCGTGTCAGATTTAAGTGAAAGATTATCAACATGATAAACAGTAAAGATGAAATATTTATCAAAGAAAACTATGCTACTATGCTGTATTTTTTGGTGTTGAAGGTAAGCTCAAGAATAACGAATCAAGAGTTTGATTGGTATAATCCTTCCATGTTTGCAACCATCAGCAAACTGGGTAAGCTATAGTCTGTTGACATCAAATTTCATTACAGAAAAGTATGTACTAGGAGGGGACAGGACAAAGCCCAATGGAACACCACTGGTGACATTGTTTTCAGTTTACAGCAAACAAATCTGATCTGATGTAATAGACATCCAATTATCTATTCAGTGAACTAGGTATGAGGTAATGATAAGTTGGGACAATTTATCAATAATCCCAACAAGGGGGCAGTGTCTAATGCCTAAGCAAGGTTAAGGGTGGTAGTGTGGACTGTATGCCGTTTTATCCATAGTCTCAGTAACCCTTTCTGGATGAACAAGTGTGATCTACCTTTTACAAAGCCAAACTGGTGTGCATCCAGTGATATAAAATCACCTACATAATTGTTTGTTAGCTATAATATGTTCCATAGTTGTGCAAATACTAGTGAGTCTAAAATGCCTTTGATTTCTGGGGCAGTTGAGGGACTGCCTTGATGTACAGCTGTTTTCCACACCTTGGGGATCTGACCAGTGGAGATACTGAGGTAGAAGAGTTGATGTAGAGGTCCGGCTAGATGGGACTCAGCATACTTCCAGGGACATTGTCAGGAACAGAATCTGTTACTTTTATTTTTGGAAAATGCAAAAAAAAACTTAGTCCCAAAAGATTTTGGTAGGAGAGGTGTAAGGAAGAATGATGGAGGACATGTGGAAGGGTGAATGGGAATGGAATACAGCTGGAAGACCATTTGTCTGCAAGAATCTTAGCAATATCCTCTGGGTCAGAGAAGTAGGTAAAATTACTGGTAAATTTAGTACAGAACTTGGTTGGTTGGTTACTTCTACTTTTCCTAACATGGCTGAAGGAGGATTTGTAGTTGCCCTTTGTATTAGTTGTAACCCAAAGCTCATAGTTGGCTTTGTGTTTTCTAATGGTAAGTTTGAGGAATTTACCTAACTGTTTTAAATCATTTTTATAAGGATTATAAATAAAACAATAGTTTGTGATCTGTTTAAACCAGATCTGACTATGTTACTGGCCAAGCGCATCAGGCTGTGTCTTTTGCTGGATTTTGCTTAATATTGAATATACAAATACAGCATGCATTTTTCCTAGCCAATTTTTGTGACCTTGTTTTGAGTTTAAGTTAGTGTTTTTTTCTGGTGGCAGAAGAGAAAACAAGACCAGTTCTAGGCTTGTGTTTGCTACTCAGGGAAAATTCTACTGTGATGCTACTGGTTGGTGCACTCTGCACTGTTGTTCTCCACTGTGACAAATAAGGTCTTTTCTTTTTGTTTTCCATTGTTATAAACAAGGCTCCAGATCGTGCTAAGCTTAAACCAGATCCAAGTCTGCTACTGAAGCCAAGACCACTAGGCTAAATTACTTTTGCTTGGTTTTTCTTAATACTGACTAAATATCCCCCTGTTGTACTGTTTTAACAGATTTTCGTAGTCTTGTTCTGAATTTAAATTACTGTTTTTTTTTTTTTTTTCTAGTTGCAGAAAAGTAATTGAGGACTAATTCTTGGTTTGTGTTTGCTATTATGGTGAAAGTCTAGAGTGTTGCTACTTGTCAATGTGCTCTACAGAGCTTTCTTTTGCCGTTTTTCATTGTTATAAATAAAGCATTTTAGTACAGTTTAGTACGCAGATGGCCTTACTGCAATGTGCACTGTACAGATGCAGGTATCTAGACATGAATCTGTACTCATATCTCTTCATTTTCCCATACCTTGTTTAGACCTTGTTACTAGTGCAATGTAAAAGTGCCCACTGCTGCCCAGAGTTGTGCAATGAGCCACAATGTGAACCTGCATTGCTGTGTAGTCCCCAAGCAGCCTGTACTCTATACAGTGTTCATAAGTTCACAGTTTTTAGCCAGTAAGCTCTCACTGTTTGTACAGCAGCACAAGCCATAACCACTCTATAAATTCCAAGCGTCTTTATTTTTAATTCGTTTAATAACAGACTGTGCTTTCCTCCATAAATCATCACATTAAATTACTTATAATTATTCTGTGTTAGTCACTGCATCCCTCCATAATATAACCTACTTAGTTATAACCCTCCATAATAGCACTTAGAGCTAAATGCAATTTATTATGTGTATGTCTTAACTAAAGTCCCAAAATCAACAGTTAAAGTGGAAGGTCAGCCCACTTCTTTCCTACACTCACAGATAATGAATGTTCAACACAAATTATTCTGTCTGCGAAAGGTGCAAATATTTAACTAATCTGGAATTTTCACTCCCACAAAAATATAGACTGTGACCAGCACATAAACATCCATGACAATTTAAACAAAATCACAGTAAGATGAGGTTGTAAAAAATCTTTACCAAAGCCTCCTGGATCTAGGAAAACTTAGGTCTCAGCAAAAATCCAACACCTCATCTCCTTCATGAACACCTTTCACTTCAAATATATTACTCCACACTACTGTACTAAAAAATAATGTTTTAGTGATAGGTGACTGTAATTAGGCACACAAATTTTCCACTTACTAGGCTGGACAGACAGGTTAATGCTGAGTTATTTTTTAACGGCCAAACTAAGCCCAATGCACACAACACATTGGGTAGGAGAAGCACCTTTAATCTGCCCTTACATGCACAGCTTAGGAATTTAAAAAATATGGTACAGAACAAATTACGGCAAGCATTAACTAACAACAGGGTGTTTTCCAACCTAAGTAAAGAAGACAGAAGTATATTAGAAGAATGCAGAAATAATAAAAACTTGAGAATTATGAAACCAGATAAGGGTGGGGGTGTTACTTTAACGGGCAAAATTGTATATGAGGGGAAAATGATGGATATCCTGGGAGACAACAAGCAGTATGTAAGAGTTTCACTGAATGAGGTGACTATAGCATACAAAAAAATACAAGTATGCCTCTGAGTTTTGCCACTTGTAATATCAATGGTCTAATTTATTTAGCCTTGTGTGGTAAATGTGAGGCATTTTATATAGGCAAAACTGAAAGAAAATTAAAATCTAGAATGCGTGAACACCGATATAAGGTACTTTTCCGTTAACAGGGCAACACTGACAATGTGCGGGTGATGCTGGTTTTCTGGTTTTAACATTGTCTTCGTCCTGACAGTCTTACAGGTTTTCTCACTTGTCAGTATTGCTTATTTTATTGTTGTGTCCTGGTTTGAATGTTGGCTTTCTACTGACAGTACTACTGACTATTCCTGACATAACCGCTTAGAAAGTAAAAGAAGACCTACATTGAATTACTTCTGTTTAGAAAGTAAAAGAAGACCGATAGTGAATTACTTGTGCTTTGTGCATGGCATTGTGTGTGTCTAACACGTAGCAATCAAGAGGTGTGCCACAAGGTATTATCTAAAAAAATAGAAATGCATAAGAATAACTGAAAGTAAAACCAGTTAACTTGTTCAGAGAACCGCGGGGGTGGCATTGCGTTCGTACACTTAGGCTGGCAACAGAACGGCCGCTGAAACAACATACTGCTTATTATTTTAGGGCCTAACAGCTCTGCAAGGATTCTGAGAAGCATCCGGCAGAGAAATCACAACCTTATGACTAACAAACCAAAGATATGAGGTAAAACTCTGAGCATTGCAGGATGGATCTGTACAGTTTTTAAGGAGAAGAGGTTTCACACTAGCTAGTCCAGCACCCGTGCGCCGGTTACAACCACTACCTGCAGCTTTAGAAATGTGTTGCCCCGAGAACGGAAAAGTACAGAAGAATTTGAATAATGCTTTGTATAACCAAACATTAAACTGTACAGGAATGAGTTTTATTTTTTGTGATTGAAACACTGCCCATTGACCCCAGGGGTGGAACCTGGGAAACATGTTTACAATATAGAGAACTATACTGGCAGTTAGTGCTGGAAGCAAATAAACACTCTGGTTTAATTGATATGGTTTCACTGAAGCCTGTCCTAAAACTGAGGACAGCAAAACTTTGAAAATGAAGTTTAGTTCAAATATACTTTTTACCCAGCAGATGATGCTGTTTATTAAGTTCCTATACACAGCAGGCTCTGAAGATTTTCAAAGTGAATATTTTTATTATACCAGTTTTAAATGATTTTAAATGTCACCACATTGCTCATATGATTTGTTTATATTATTTTTATGTGTATTTAAAGTTTTACATCCTAATTTTATTGTATCATTGTATTTATTAGTGGTTTTAACAGTTTTAAGCAGGGTCTATATATACAGTTTTTATGGCCTAATTTTGTTATTCTGTCTTTAAATGTGGAAAATTTTGTTATTTGATCAATTAAGGGCTGTATATAAATGGTGGTTAGAAGTTGGTATGCTCATCTGATGAAGTTGTACTGACAAAAACGCAGTGATACAGTTAAGGTGTTTGTTTTGTTTGTGTGCTCAATAAAGTTGGTGTTGCTATCTGGTGAACCTTCAAGTGCCTTATTCTTTGGTTATTCGTTTGCATTTAGTCACTATTTTCACTTTATTTGTTTATTAATGCTGAGTTATCGTTTAGGTGCCAGGATTTCTGAGACCACAGGGACACTAGAGACACTTTCATCTGATAAACAGCACTGCAACATTGTAGCAGTCCACGTGGGAGTGAGTGACGGACATAGAAAGACGTACTGGAACCCTCCATGTATGCGAAAGATGCAGAAAAAACTCTGATACTGAGTGGAATTCTTTCTTCTCCAAAAATGATGCCTAAGTACAAAGAAAGTACAGTTATGTAAGTAAACTTACAATAACAGTAGTTGCTCGAATGGTCAATTCAAAAGCACCTTCCACATGCCTAAACCATTGTTCGGCTTGTGTTGAGCAGAAGAAAAACAAGGGGTTGGTTAAGAAGCCTTCAGAGCTTTCATGCCAACTGAGAGACGGAGGCTAGATTCTTGAAAAGGTCATGGATAAGAACATAAACATCCTCACATTCCTCTGGAAGGAAACCGCTTTGAACTAGAAGATAACCCAGTAAAACAACCCTGTGAGAAGGAGTCAAGCAAGACATTTGGAAGTGCTACTGAAACTCCAGTCTATGTAGGACATCTTTCTCCCAAGTGAGAGATTCCTCACACCTTGAAAAACATTCTGCAATGATAAGCAAGTTGTCTTAATAAGGAAAAATATGAATACATTGCAGTCTGCAAGAGGTTATCACTGGAGCTAGATAATTTGTAAATACACATTAAGCAGTTGATAACCCAAAGAATAAAACAGAGTACAGCAATTTGGACTTGAAAATCTTACAAAACATCTAAAATTTGGATTGATAGGAATATGATGATAGACATTTTTTAAATCTAGGATCACTAGAAAACTTAAATGGGAAATAAGAGGATGCAGGTTGCAAAGAGATAACATTTTGAACTTTGGTATTATTAAAAACTGGTTTAAAAAGGAAAGATCAACTAGTCTCCACAAGGATTTTTTCTTTGGCACCAGAAACATTCTTGAACAAAACCATTTTCCTATCTGAGGAGTGCCTTATTCTTTGGTTATCCGTTTGTTTTTAGGCACTATTTCCACTTTATTCATTTATTAATGCTGAGTTATCTTTTAGGAGCCAGGATTTCTGAGACCACAAGAGCACTAGAGACACTTTCACCTGATAAACAGCACTGCAACATTGCAGCAGTCCACATGGGAGTGAGTGAAGGACATAGAAAGACGTACTGGAACCCTCCATGTATGCGGAAAATGCAGAAAAATCTTTGATCCTTACTGGAATTCTTTCTTCTCCAAAAATGACGCCTAGGTACAAAGAAAGTACAGTTGTGTAAATAAACTTACTTCATTTGTCTTCAACCTGTGGGAATACGGATCCGTATCGGATCTGAGCAGGCAATATTACTAGCATCAGCTCCGAGATCCAGACTCCTCCCCTTACCCATAATACACCTCCACTGCCTTCCATCCCCAGATCAAGTTTGCTGAACTTATACTTGGAACCCGACCTGATAACATACCTGTGACCTATACTGCAGCCCATAGGCTGATCATGCACCAAGGTCTGGGGGAAGGAAGGAGGGGTGGTTGAAGACAAATGATGTTCAACTACTCAGATGGAACGTTATGGTGAGTACATAACTTCTTTATCTGAAGTAGTTTACTTCATTTGGTCTTCAACCTGTGGGACAGAGTCCCCATCTAATAAACTCCTGGGAGGCCCTCATGGAAGGATATTCCGGAGCACTGTAGAGCCAAAAGATGCTCTCCTTCTGGAAGTCAAATCAAATTTGTAATGAGAAATAAATGTATGAGATGAGGACTGAGTAGCTGCAGAGCAAATGTCATCCAAAGACACTCTAGACCAGAAAGCCGCAGACGTAGTCATGGACCTAGTGGAATGAGCTTTTACCTGACCTGGAGGAGACATGCCTTTTTCCTTACAGACCTGAGAATGCATGAAGAAATCCATCTAGCTATAGTGACCTTGGAAATTGTTTCCTTCTATAGACTCTTTTTGGGGAAACCTAATAATTGATCAGATTTACGAAAATGTTTTGTCCTGTATAAATAGAATTGTAACTGTCTATGAACATCCAACATGTGTAGCTTGTATTCCATCTTGTTCATAAAATGGAAAGAACACAGGCAAATTTATAATCTGATTGCTATTGACTGGTGATGCCACCTTAGGAAGAAAAGATGGACTGGTTCAAAGGGAATCTCTGTCTTTATGAAAAATCATGTTTGGAAGTTTGATGGACAAGGCCTGTAATTCTGAAACCCTTCTAGCAGAGGTAATAGCTACCAGAAAAGCTGTTTTCCACGATAGAACTTCTAGATCTGCAGTTGCGGCAGGCTCGAAAGGCTGAGAGACCAGAGCTTGGAGAACCATAGTAAGGTCCCACGTGCGAACAGGATCTTTGATCGGGGGGACGTAGCAAAAAGATGCCTTTGATAAAAGCTTTACACAGTCTGGAAGATGCTAAGGATGCAGAATTCTCGCCCATATGAACATGGGAAATGGCAGCTAACTGAACTTTGACAGTAGAAGAACTAGCTACATGCTTGAAAATATCAGCTAGAAAATCAAGGATAGCAGAAATAGGGGGCCGTGAAAGGGTCTAAACTCCTCTGAGAGGCCCACAAAGAAAAATGTTTCCACTTGCTGCGATAAACCCTTCTGGTTGAAAACTTATGAGCAGCTACCAAAATAGATCTAACTGAGGAGGATAGTCCGGGAGTCTTAGCAATAATGGGAACTGGAGAAGCCAAGCCGTGAGCTTCAGGCTGTCCAAACTCGGATGAGACATCCCCGAGAGGTGTAAAATCAAATCCTGAATGGGATCTAGGATCCAAGATGGAGCCAGAAGGTGAGACCAAAAAAACAGAAACCATATTTGATGAGACCAGAATGGGGCAATGAGGATCACCTTGCTCCCCAGTCGACAAGCATTCTGCAAAAACCTCTGAATGAGAGGTACTGGCGGGTAAGCATATAGAAGACCGGGAGGCCAAGCATGAACTAGAGCGTCTCTGGGGGACTCCTCCGGCAAGGAGTGCAGAGAGAAAAACTTGCTGCACTTCATGTTGGAAGGAGATGTGAAGAGTTCGCAGCAAGGATGACCCCACTCGCTGAAGATCTGTTCCGCTACTGACAGATCCAGAGACCACTTATAAGGCATCAGAATGGTCCAACTTAGTCTATCCACTAGGATGTTGGACCATCCCGGAATGTGTGTTGCGATGAGAAAGCTACCAGTGGAGATTGTCCATTCCCACACTTCCATGGCCTCGCGACAAAGGGAGTAAGATCTGGTTCCTCCCTGTTTGTTGACATTCCAGACTACTGACATGTCTGACTGAATGTCAATTGTCCCCAGAGGAAGAAAGGCATGAAAGGCCTGCAACGCTAGAAGGACCGCCCTCATCTCTAGGACACTGATATGCAAGCTGGTCTCTATGGGGGACCATCGGCCTTGGACTGTCCTGCCCGAACAATGCCCCCCCACACCAGAGTTGGGAGGCATCCATGGTCACTGTGATTTGGGCCAGGGCTGGAACAAAGGGTCATCCCTCCAAAATGTCCAGAGAGCTCATTCACCATATGAGGGACGACCGACACACTCGACTTAGGTGGATAGGATAAGTTAATGGTAGTTCCAACAGGGACCGCTAGAGTCCACTGAAGAATCCGCATGTGTAGCCGAGCACACGGAAGAAGAGTTATGGTCGCCACCATCGAGCCTAGGGCCCTCAACACTGATTCCACCGTAGGGAGGTGAGAACAGTAGATCAGGGAGACATGCATCCTGATGTTTTGAACTCTCTCCAAAGTCAGGAATACTTTGCACTGAAGTGTATCTATCTTGGCAACAATGTAGTCTATTACCTGTACAGGATCTAGGATAGATTTGGATGTGTTGATTGTGATACCCACACTCAGGGCAAGTATCAGAAAGTAATCCTTGGTTTGGGAAAGTAGACACATGGTGGGAGCAGTGAGGAGCTAATCGTCCAGGTACGGATAGAACTAAATCCCCTGAAGCCTCAGGTGAGCCGCTACAACTGCTGATTGGTCTCTAGCCTGAAGCAGTGGAACCTCCTGGAGCTTCTGTGCATTTTTATGTGATAGTAAGCATCCTGGAGGTCTAACGAGCACATCCAGTCGCTCTCTTGCAGGTATGGCATGATGGACTGTAGTGTGACCATCCGGAACTTCTCTTTGGCAACTGACAGGTTCACGGTAGAGAGGTCCAGAATGGGCCTTAAGTCCCCCATTTTCTTTGGCATCAAAAAGAACCTGGAGTAGAAGCCCGGTGCGGACTGATCTGGGGGGACGGTTTCAAATCGTTTTACTAGCAGCTTGGAAATTTCCTGTGCTGCTGCCTCCCTTTGCATGAGTGGAAAGTCCAGGAGGTATCTGAGAGATAATGGGGTAACCCACGAAGGGGATAGAATATCCTCTGGATATGATGTGAAATTACAGTGGTCCGTTGTTATAGACTCCCATGCCGCTGGGTGCAAGGACAATCGTCCCCCGACTTCCTCCAGAGTAGTGCAGCCGGGCAACCCTCAGGGTTGCTGCCCGGGTCTGTCCGAGAAAGGTTCTCAAGACCCAAAGTTTCGCGGACCCCCTCTGCCTCTGGGCCAGCATCCATTCTGTCCCCCTCTGCCTCTAGGGGAAGAAAAGCCCTAAGTGTCCCGGGAATACTGAGACTTCTGGAACCACATCTTCTTTTTCCCTCTCTGGTTCCGGGAAAAAGACGTTTGAGGGTTAGAGAAGCGGATTCTGATGGCAGACAGTGTCTTCCCTTCCTTCTCACTCTAGACTAGTGTCTCCTTAATAGTCTTACCGAAAAGCTGTCATAAGGGGCATTGGCAAAAGACACCTTAAAGGGTTCAGTAAATTGACACAACCTGAGCCAGGCGTTACGCCTTATGGACATGCCAGACCCAGCCGCTCCTTCCATAGCAAGGGAGAGGAATCACATGGATGTATTTGATACCACTTTTAGAGTGGCCATTTTCATGGAGAACGAAGCCTTGTCCTCCTGTGACATGGACTTGGGTGGAGACTCCTCCAGCTCCTTTACTAGTCGCATTGGAGTCTGGTGACATAGGCCAAGTAATTCAGTGCCCTGATCGAAAAGGTAGTTGAAGCATACACCTGCTTCCCTAGGCAGTCCTTCATCCATGACTCCTGGTCAGGAGGGTGGACCAAGGAACTCTCCTGAGATAGTTCCTTCTTAGTGGCTACTACTACCACCATGGCGTCCACAGGGGAGCCCTTATTCCAGGATGGCCTGTCAATGGGGGGGGGCTTAAAATTTTATCGGGTCGCTTGGGGATAGGCTCCACAGTGTCTGGTTCTTTCAACACCCGCGAGGTGATCAAATCCACTAAAGGATCCATGGGAGGGGACACCCAGGAAGTAGACGGGCCTGTGCCAAAAGCCTCCAGGAATACAGACTCATCAGAAGAGGGTTTGGGGGCAGACCAACCTCCCCGCTGGCGCAGGATCTCCATGATGTCTCCAAAGTCAACAACCCCGGGAGGTGATCTCGGGGAACCCTCTATATTACCTAAATTTGTGCCCTTAGTTAGGGACTCGGTGGAGTCCAAGTGCCTCCTCTTGCACGTATGCTTGAGAGGCACATCTCCAGTGTGGCTTTCAGTGGAGCACTCGCAAGCCATCTGTTCCTCAGAGGGAACCATCTGGGGCTCTTTGAGCACAGGCTGTCCCTCTGGTAAGACAATGGGGACAATAGACAAAGCCAAAGGGGTCTGGGCGGAGTCCGAGGGGGATGGTCAGGGATCTCGATCAGATGGAGAGGACCCCTTCTACCACATCGAATGCCAAAGGGGAGCTGACCTCCTGGAAAGCTAATAAAAAAGCTGGTCTCCCCAGGTACGACGCGAGAATAGGAGCCGGTCCCAAAGTGGACGGAGCTCCGATGAAGGGGACCTGGCCCGAGAACGTCGGAGCCAATGGAAAAGGTTCCAATCCCTTGGATCCGACACCCAAGCTCCGGCTCCGAGAGCGGCTCGGATCTGAACTGGTCAGATCCAACATGCTCCAGGCAGCTATCGGTATCGAGGAAACAAGTAGCGTCGGCACCAACCCCCTGATCAAGGCCAACCTCTGATCCGAGTACTCTGAAGCCAAGGGTCAGATTGGGGAAGGAGAAATGGCTTGAAAGAAAGGAAACAAGCCCCCCCCTCCAGAGGGAGGGGGGCTGGCAAGACCCCCATCTGGATCTGTGTACTGATAAAGCGCCCCATCATCTTTTCTAGATCCATATCTGATAAGGTGCAGGTTGACTGTGTAGAGGCCATGGATTCTGACCTGGTGGGTCAGGGAACTGAGGCCCAGGAGACTGAACGTGCCTTCTCCAGCTCCGGAGAGAACCTCGGAGACTGGAGCCGAGGGGAGTCATGGTCTGGGGACCTCTTCCTCTTTTCCTTCATCTTCGACTCTCTCTCGTGTTCTCTACCTCTCATTTGCTCCGCTACCCCAGGCTTAGATGCAGGAGTTTGAGTCCCAGCCTGGGAGGGAGGAGAGGCCAGAGGAAGAGAAGAGAGAGGCAGTCACAGCAGCCACTGAGACTGAAGCCGAAGATGAGGAAAGAGGATCAGTAGAAGCAAGAAGACTTTTGAAGGCCAACTTGGCCTTCCTATCTTTTAAAGTTCGGGGGTTGAACCCCGCACAAATGGAGCAATCCACACTAAGGTGGGCCACACCTTGGCACAACACACACATAGTGTGGCCATCCGCTGGGGAGAGCTTATGGCCACACTCTGCGCAGCGCTTGAAGATAAGCTTTTCAGCCATCCTGTGAGAAAGAAAGAAAGCCTTAAAAAAGACAGGCAAAAAAACTTTCTTAACTCTAACACACACACACCCACTCACCACGCTAGTCTATAGACAACACTAAAGGGGGGAGGGACACCACAGAACAAACAAACTACTCTAACTATCTACCTAAACAGACCAACACTCGATGCCAAAGCGATGGGGGGGGGGAGAAAGGGTACCTAAACTAACCTAGATTGGGTGAGAAAATGAAAGTTTTAAACTTACAGGAGAGAAATAACCCACTGCTAGCTGGAGCTCTGAAGACACGATGTATAGCAAATTGCAGCAAACAAGATCTGGGAATGGAAGGCAGTGGAGGTGTATTAATGGTAAGATGAGGAGTCTGGAACTCAGAGCTGATGCTAGTAATATTTGCTGGCTCGGATCTGATAGGGATCCATATTCCCACAGGTTGAAGACCAAATGAAGTAAACTACTTCAGATCAGAAGTTGCTCGAATGGTCAATTCAAGGGCACCTTCCACATGCCCAAACAATTGTTTAGCTCTTGTTGAGCAGAAGAAAAACAAGGGGTTAGTTAAGAAGCCTTCAGAGCTTTCATGCCAACTGAGAGACGGAGGCTAGATTCTTGAAAAGGTCAAGGATAAGAACATATATATCCTCACATCCCTCTGGAATGAAACCTCTTTAATCTAGAAGATACCCAGTAAACCCCCTGTGAGAAGGAGTCAAGCAAGATATTTGGAAGTTCTACTGAAACTCCAGTCTATGTAGGATATCTTTCTCCCAAGTGAGAGATTTCTCACACCTTGAAAAACACTCTGCAATGATAAGCAAGTTGTCTTAATAAGGAAAAGTATGAATACATTGTAGTCTGCAAGAGGTTATCACTAGAGCTAGATAATTTGTAAATACACATTAAGCTGTTGATAACACAAAGAATAATACACAGCACAGCGATTTGGACTAGAAAATCTTACGAAACATCTAAAATTTGGATTGACAAAGATGATACACATCTTTTAAATCTAGGATCACCAGAAAACTTAAATGGGAAATAAGAGGCTACAGGTTGCAAAGAGATAACATTTTGAACTGTGGTATTATTAAAAACTGGTTTAAAAAGGAAAGATCAACTAGTCTTCACAAGGCGTTTTTCTTTGGCACCAGAAACAGTCTTGAATAAAACCGTTCTCCTATCTGAGGAGTAGGGACAGTTTCTATAACCCCTTGAGTCAGTAGATAAGGAAAGACAGGAAGGAGAAGAGAAGTTTGATCTGGTAGATATGGAAGAATCCCTTTGGAAGGCAGGGAGATAGTTTCCCATTGCCATCTATATCCATGATGAATCACTTTCAGATCCCATTTGTTTAAAATTATGTGTTGCCAATAAGAAAAATGTAGGTTCACAATTTTAGGAAGGATTAAAGGCATGCCAGGTGGGAAATGGGAAAGGATTTTGAAGATGGTCACTCAGACTTGTTAGGCTGTCCTTTACCCTTGGTAGTTCCTCTTCTTGGAACCTCTCTGCCACTGTTTTTTTAAAAACTTGCTTACCAGCAGCTTGCTGTGTCTGCTTAGTTTGCTTTTTGTAAAAAAAGTTGACAAGGTAGCATTAAACCCCTTGACAAACTTGGGGAAGGAAATCACACAAATCTGTGAAATTCCCTGAATCAGTTTTCCTCTCTCTCATTACACTTTTTAAGGACCACTGCAGCAGATGGTCCAAAACTTACCTCTCTAAGGGAGAATTCAAAATTTCAGCTTTAACCTTCTCAGAGAAGTTTTGAGAATGCAACCACACAAACTTGTTGGTAACAGTTTCAGGGGCAGCATCCCTGGCGGTGGCATCAGCTGAGTTCTAAACACATTTTAAATAGTGGGAAGCCAGGTAAGACACAGAAACAAAAACAGTACAAAAAGATGTTTTTTCCAAAGAAGAGGGAAAAGATGCCATAATGTTCTTCATGTTCTCAAAAGAGGCAAGAATAAAATTAACAAATGAGCTTGATAGCTGTGAATTCTAAAAATAAATGTTGCAGAAGAATTTACTTTTTCCACATATCTATCAAAAACGTATCCATCCTTGCCAGAAGAGGAGGGATGGTGAAGGGGAAACACTTTGTGACCTGAAAGTGTTACTTATTTTACTCTGAAGAGCATTGAGAGCTGTACATTTCTTTTCAACCAGCTGTTTTGTAAAAATTGCACTGCGTCAATTTACAGAGGCCATTCTGGCCTGAATACTAACCTCACTTCAAATGACAATATCTACATACTATTTCTAAAAATATTATTATGAACATTTAAGGGCATGAACACTGATAATTCCACTTTAATTTTGTTTTGTTCTCTGTAATATCTTTTAGGGAAATTAGATACCAGAATCTCAAATAAGGTCATGCTTCTTGAAGCACAAAAAACGTATTTTGCTATAACACATAAACATGACAGAAATATTACTTCTTTCTCACAAAGAGTATTATTTTGGGCTTTCATTTCATATTTCATAAGAACATACCAATAATATGATTCAGATACCTCTCAAGTGTGTCAGCTTTAAAAATGCAAAATATATTATTTTTTGTGAAATGAATGGCAAAACCAGAGCATCCTAACAACTACATGACTAGTTGTGATACCTAACAAAAGGGGCCCTCTCTCTACAACTGTAAGACATATTACAGCATCTTTCACAGAATAAGATATCATGACCCTCGGATATAAAATGCACTTAACTACTGATTCCACCCATAAAAACACATACAACTGTATTGTCTTCTAATGTAGATTAATGCATGTGAGTCTAAGCTGGGGGGGCAGAAGTTCAAATACAAAATACTACATAAGTAGTAGTCTACTCATCAAAGAGGTATTTAAGGCCATGAATACTCTGTGCACTGAAATTCATCACAACACCCAAAATAAAAACAAAATTAGGCAAAATTCATACTGTCATACTGTAGCAGTTAATGCATATGAACTAAACCCACTGGTAAAATCTTTGAAAGACTATACCTCTGTTCACCTTTGAGATCTCATTATGAAACTTTCTGGTAACAATGTGGTCAGCTACAGAGCACACTTAAGACTATAAATGTAATCTCATAGTTTCCAGTGGTGCACACCTCTAAGTTAACACCACTGCTTTAGTCCACATGAAAGCATGGTGCTGTAGCCATGGTATGTTAGAAATGAAAAAATATATATACATTTGGTGAAATAAAGAGGATCTTAATATTTGATGAACACCCTGGGGCTGTGGTGAAACCAAAGGGCAGAACTCTGAATTGGTAATGACTGGCTCCCAGCCAGAAGTTTAAGTACCTTCTGGACCACCTGTTCATCTTTATATGAAAGTATGTATCCTCAAGGTCTAAAGAGCACATCCAATAGTCTTTTCCCAAAAATGGGAGAATGGACTGAGCCATGACCATCCCAAACTTGGTGCACTGAACTGATTTGTTCAAGTTGCTGAGATCCAAGATTGGTCTCCTGCCCCTGTTTACTTTGACACTAAAAAGAATCTTGAGTAAATTCAGGTTTTTGCCTGGTCTGGTGGGATCTTTTCGATAACATTTTTTCTACCAGCTTTTGTATCTGAAGTGCCGCTTGTTCCCTCTGACTGGGTAGAACCATTGGGGATTTTCTTGAGTTGGAGGAGAAAGGGAAAAGCGTATTATATAAACTCTGGAAATGATCCTCTGCATCCATGTATCTGTTATCTCTAGCCAGGTGCAGGGATAAATGGCCCCTGATTACCTCTAAAGGGGAACAATCAAGCCTCCTTTCAGAAGTGCTGGAAGGGTCTCTCAAAAAAGGAATCTCTGGACCCTTGGTTTTGCGTGTCACCTCTGCTGCTAGGGCAGAGTCTACCATTGAAGTCCCCCCTCTACACCTGGAGGAACCTCCTCCACTTTTGTCCTGGACCGTGGGACTTTTTGAACCACATTTTTCCAGTACCTCGTTGATTCCTGGAGAAGGATCTTTGAGGCAAGGAAAATGTACACCCATGGCAGACAAGGTCTTTCTGTCCTTTTCACAGCTGGATAAAGTGTCCTTAACTTTGGGGACAAACAATAATGGTCTGTCAAACGAAGCATTGACGAACGAAGACTTGAAGGGCTCTGCAAAATTACATAAGTGAATCCAGGCATGCCTTCTTATGGAAACGCCAGAACCTGCTGCCCTTGAGGTTCCTTTGGCTGCATGTAAAATTAACCTCATGGAAGGTTTAGAAACTGATTGCAGGGTAGCCATCTGAGAAGTGACAGACGCCTGTATTGCATCAGAAATGGATCCTGAAATATAGAGTTTCTTAATTAGGTCTCTCTGTAACCTGGTGAAATGTGCCAAATAGTTCAGAGATCTTAAATCGAAGGTTACTGAAGCAAAGACATGCTTCCCAAACCTGTCCATCACCCAAGACTCCTTGTTCGTTGGATGGACAGTGCAACTCTCTTTGAATAGTTCCTTTTTTGTGGCCACCGTCACAGCCATGGCATCAACAGGCACCCCATCTGTCCAAAACTGTCTGTCTTCTGGTGCTGTTAACATTTTGTCCAGTCTCTGGGGAATTGCTCAATGGTGCCAGGGTGCTTGCTAACAAAGAGATCAAATCTATGAGGTCATTGGGAGAAGTCACCTTGGAGGTAGACAGGTTGGTACTGAACACCTCCAGGAACACAGACTCCTCAGACAAAGGGTTGCTGGACTTCCAGCCACCTCTCTGCTTCAGGAGTTCAAGGAAGTCTCTAAAGTGGACATCTTCAGGAGGTGACCGTGGGGTTCTTTCACCTTCATCAACGTTTGTATCTTCTGTGACCCAACTCCTTGGGGGAGTCGAAGTGCTTCCTCTTGCACAATCTCTTCTTCGGGTCCTACTCAGTGGGATGTTCTGGGGAGGAATTAGAAGAGGTGGGAACACCCTGATGCGATGCCTGGGGTTTCGGTATCGGCTGTCCCTGGGGAGAAGATAGATGGGACTCCAAGCAAACTGATGGCAAGCCTACAGACTGAGGATCTGAGGGGAAGGGAACCACCTTTGTCATGGATTCAGACAAGGCTATCTCCATGATCTCAAAGGAAGATACCCCCACCCCCCAGAGGAGCAATACTTTGGCTCCATAATGGCAAGCCTCTGGACCGAAGTCCCTCCCTGCTCTGAGGAGTATTCTAAAGTTGAAGTTGGAACCAAACAAACCTAACCGAAGGCCCCAAGGCACAGATTTGGCTCAGAAAACTTTGAAGTCGACTGTGACACCCAGGACCCAACAGGGTAACTCTGGTTGCAAGAGCTTTCGGGATCTGAAGTAACAGAAGAGCTTAGAACAAGCTTTGGACCAGATGATAAAGAAATTCTTGGATCTGATGCAGACGATCCCAGACGACTCAGAATCAGCATCTCTAAGACCTAGTATGGAGTCAGAGGAGGACCTTGTAAAAGGGATGTAGTAACAGTTTGGATCTCATGACCCAAATGGGTAGGAGTTGACAGGATGCTTGACATGCTTGTGCTGAGAGAATCCTTCTCACTAACCTCTCCACATCTTCTTCCATAAGGCTCCTGGAAGAGTGAGTGGACACAATGGAAGGAGACCTAGGGGTTCTCCAAAAAAGGAGAAGGAACCTTAGATGGAACAGGGTCCATTGAGGGAGAGTATCTGGTCCTTGGAAGGGACGTTGATGGAACAGTAGGATCTGACTTTTTTGGCATCTGATCTGGAGAAGTCTGACCCAATAAGTGCCTAGGCCTCTTAGGCTTCGGATCCGAAGGTGAAGTCTTATCCGATAGCCACTTTTTCATGAGTTTTGGATCCAAGTGTGAAGTCAAATCCAACAATTTGGCAACTTTCTTTTTAGGATCCACAGTGTCAGTCGGATCCGAAAGAGGACTTTTCTTAGATTTTTCAGAAGATTTAGTAGAAGCTATCGAAGTACTGAGAGATATAGTCTTCTTTGTTTTCTCAGGGGTGGCTCCAGAAAATGCCTCAGAAAAAGGGGAAGGAAGTAACCCTTTGAAAATCAATTTATTTTTTCGCTCTACCAGAGCTCTAGGGTTGAAGGAGTGACAAATAGAGCAGTCCACCTGGAGGCAGGAGCGGCCTTAGGTTAACTGGTGCCCTAGGCAAAAGGCCTCCACGGCACCCTCTACCACACCACCTGGTGCCCCCATCCTGGTCTACATACACCAAATAAATACTGGAAAAGCACCTCTACTAGAGCGGCGCCCTAGGCAGTTGCCTAGTTGGCCTATGCCTAAGGCCGGCTATGCCTGGAGGACAATAAATACATAGAGAATATGTACCCGAAAGCATTTGGTGAATTTTTTGAAACCAGCTGGTTTCTCTGCCATACTGACACACAGAAAAAATATTTTATAATTAAAGGACTTTAAACAGATAAATCAAATATGCAGTAAAAATATTTACATTTTATATATATATATATATATATATAGGAAGAAAAGACAACCAATGATGGTATTTAGAGGAAATACACTGTATAGTATAAGTAAAAAGAGAGAGTACTAATTATAGTACAGAATATGTACACAAGTGAAAAACAGAGAAGGCTTTAAATAAAAGGGTAAATTTAAATAGTAATTAGAGTGAGAAAAGGAGAAAATGGAGTTTTAAAAGAAGAAAAATTCAAATTATCATTAAATTCAAGAGTCGCTTGGGAGCACCGTAACACCACGTCTTTTGCTGGAAGCAGCAAACGAGATTTGAACTACTTGGAGTTTGTGAATTGCGGGTATGAGAGTAGTTCAAGAGTTTTCTAGTTGCCAAAAGCTTTTGCAATGGCCAAGTCAGATACAATCCCTCGGATCCGAACTCATGCACTGTGGACAGAATGAAAACTGACAACATCAGATCCGAGGTTCATTAAGTACCCAAGATGAACAGAGCATAATGCATCATGTCTGATGGTAGCAGTCAACGAATATGAACTAAAGCCATTAGGGCCTGACTTTGAAAGGCATATGACTGTTCCCTTTGATGTTTCATTATGAGGCTTTCCACTAATAGGGTGCTCATTTGCATAACATGCAAAAGACTCTAATTCAAGTGCCAGAGCTTACAACTCAGCATTCCTCTGAATATGACCCAACAGCTTTAACGATTTAAAAGCATAGTACTGTATATATGGTACATTATAATTAGCAAAATAAATATTTTTTTCCTGGAGAAATATAGTGGATTTTCACTTCTGATATACTGACAATTCACTAAAGAGCAGGAATTCACCACATTATTCAAAATTAAAATAGAGCATAATAGAAAATGTCAGACTGTGGCAGTACAAGAATATGAACTAAAGATATAGGGACCCAGAGCTGTATCCCTCTTTGAAATTTCATTATGGACCTTTCAGTAACAACATTATATTTTGCTAAAAAAAAAAACTAATCTAAGACTGCAATTCTATTCTCAGAACATTTAGTGTAGCAAATCTTTGAATCTGACACCACATGTTTAGATGCTCAAAAGCATGGTACAGTAGTGATGGCGTGTTACAAGTGAAAAAAAATTTTTTCCTGATACAATATATGCGTTTTTACTTCTCTAATTTAGTGACATCCTGGTACATATATATTCTACACATTAACTGTACATGGCCTTTTGTGCAGAGGTCAAATAGCCTCTAGGTACAAACCAAGTATAATGTCAGGGGTTCCGTTGGTTTGGCTAACATCTGTATAATCAGTGGATTTGGTAGATTATACAGACAGTAGATAAGTGTGCAAGATCAACAAACCCTGGATAGGGGAATAGTCCCTTTCCCCGGGAACTGTATGATCTTGAGTATATATATATATAATTAGTGAAGGGGTGCAGAGAAAACTGAAGTGAACCCTGAGCGTGAATCTGCTAACTTGTAAGTGACATCATAACATAGCCTGTACAGACTGTAGTTTAGAAAATTAGCAACTTACCCTACTGCCTTTGCTGTTTCAGTAAAGGAAAGGTTGTGGAGACATTCCTGTCCCTCACAGTCTATGATTTTGCCAACCCTATTTTTAGCAGCCCACTTGTTTCCAAACATACCTCTCAACTGCCCAAATTTTCTCAGAATTTCCAGATTTTTGCCTCATATGTTTGATCTGTTCCTCATAAAATTTGTGTTTTTCTGGCAAATCACAGAAGATTGATGTCATTAAATAATAACATATTTTTGAGTTTCAGACTTTGTATCCTTCAGAAAATGCATGCTTACACAAATCCTGTTATTCTATCAACCTTCTAAGTTTATCAGAGCAATATTTAAAATATGTCCATATTTTTGCGTCTTTGTCCTCCCATTATTTTATGATTTGTCCAGATTTCTTGCACTAAGAGGTTGAGAGGTATGTTTCCAAACAGTATTGAAAGGTTCAGCTCTAACCTCTGATATCGATAGTCTCTGCTTCCTGGTTCAAACTGCATAAATTAAAAAACAAAACAAAACTAAAACAAAAACAAAAAAATGCAACAAAATTTTCTCTCATTTCAGGATGCAGATGATTAATTATGCCAAATTAAATATTTTTCCAGGTCACTTACAGTTTCTAATCCCATTGATGTTGGCAGTTTATCTTTTTACAGGTAGCATTCGCTTGCTAAACTGCATAGAATACTGGGACTTTTATTTGCAGATATTACAGATAATATTAGCACATATAAAACACAGCAACAACAAAAAAGAAATACTAATAACCTAGGACTTAACTTACATAATGTTAATATTGTATGCAACATCTCTAAATAAAAGAAATTTGGGAAAAAAGAAAAGAATACTGGGATAAACACCAGAGTTTAAAGGTACTGGCTAAACTGCCAAACTATGCCTACATTTATTTATTATTTTAATTTACTTATTTATATGTACCTCTCAACTACCCAGATTTTCACAGAATGTCACAATTTTTGCCTCTCATTTTTTGTCTGTTCCTCATAGTCAATAAATAATGTCAGACGTTACATTTTAAGAGTTTATATTCTCCAGAAAATGCATGTTAATGCAAAACCAGCAATTCTAGCAAAGTTTTAGGGTTGTAAGCTCAATATTTAAAATCTGTCCCTGAAGTCAGTCCATTTTTCCAACATTATTTCTAGTTTTCTCCAGAATTCTTGCACTAAGAGGTTGAATATTTGTACTTCCACCTGTGAAACCAACAACCTCGACAGCCAATTGAAACCTGGCTATGTCACTCACTGCATGATCAACCCCCCACCCTCAAACTTAAGTTAACCAATTAGGAGCACTAGAATGCTAAATGGTTTTGATGACATGACTCTTTCCCCATATTACCCTTCGACTGACTACAAAAGTTTATTTGCTGTCCCACCCTCCTCTAAATGTCCATGTGCTTGTCTGCAAAGCTTAAAGACAGTGACTTTTGTAGTAAGTGTTTACACTACTAAATGCAGTATATAACAACAAATAAGAACTATTAAATTGTAAAGGTTGAAAAACTGAATTTTTTCCCCTGCTGCTGCAGCCCCCTTGGCAAACATATTGAGTAGCATATATCCGCCAATGTCTTTAGGTACAAAATATTAAGTCATACTAATAAATAGCATGACAGCTCACCCCCCCCCCCCTTTTTAATAATAATACAGCTGAACTGGGAGCCAAGGGCAAAATTCATCATTTAATTTAAAGGTGGGAGGGGGGGCCTCAACCCCAAATGTTTGGCAGCAGCTGGGTTTACCACAGAAATAACTGCTGGGTCCGTCTGGGGTTAGAATATAAAAACTAGTAATAATGAAGAACTTTACACAATCTATCTGCTTTTTTAGGGGCAGCAGGACAACTGTCACGCATATTACAGGATGTAATAAATGCATCCTCTAATGCTGGAAGAACTAGGAGGAGCTTTCACAGGTCCAGGAAATTCCAGTTGTAGTAAATTATAATATAGTGGAATGTCATTTTATTCTCATTGAAACAACTGATTCACTATGGAAACTGACTGAGAAAAATTCTCAGACAAGCCTTCAAAGTGACCATCAGAAACCACACTTTCATCAGAGACACAATCAGAATACAGAGGAGAAAAAAAAAGTAGTAGTTCATTCAAAGTCAATTTGTGTTTAAAAATCTTGAACTTCCTCAGGAAATAAAGAATCCTTTCACTTTAACCAGTACCAACAGGAACTGAATGGGTTAATATCCTGAACTAAACTCTGAACTAATCCCAATAAATCATTCCTGTCCAAAGTAACTGAGACAGGGGAAGACCTATGTCTAACTGTTGCTTCTTTTTGAGAAGAAATTATGAAGATGCAGACCTTCTTTTGAAAGGCAAAACCTCTATAAGGACAGGCATCCTAGTCTGGCAAGGCAAAGAGGAATTTCCTGCTACTATTACTTCTAAGACCAACAAGAGTGATTCTCCTTTGCTCAACAAGGGCACTCCAACATCTGAAGAGGGTGTTGTCAAAACCCACGGTCCATGGCAGCTGTAGGGAATGCACCAGAGGGAACCATGGAAAATGTTTTATGGTCTGAGGAACAAGAAATGACTACAGCAGAGTCATTTTTTTTCTTTTTGTGACTATAAGAGGGAAGAACCAAGGAACTGAATGGTTGTTCCATGGTAAAGCGGAAAAAGATGCTTGGTTCCCAGGGAAACATAGAAGTAGTAGTCAATAAAACATATAAGTAGTACCCCAGCCCCCAAAACTAAAGTGACACAACTTTTACCAAGAAAATGTAATTTTAAAATAATTTTAACAACTTTTTTCGACAGAAGTAAAAGGAAATGCCCATGTTTAAAAGTTACTAAGTCATGTGAAAGTTTATAACAACACTTTTTCCCAGCTTAAAATAATTAGTTTCACATAAAAAGTTAACTTACTGTCATAAACATTAAAAAATGTAGGGTTCCCCACCAAAGGGAATTTATCTGCCCAGCAAAGAAAAGCGTTAGCTGACTGTTAGTCCTTGAAAGCATGCAAGAGGAATGGTCTTTGATGGCTGGAAAGCTCTGAAGGGCTTGGTGCTGAACAACTTTTTTTCTTCAGATCAGCTAGCACTGGTTAACGGTTTGGGTGCATTGGAGGTGCCCTTGAAGGTCTGGAAGATGGCTGGGTGTTGCATCCTTAGCAGGATATAACCCATATAGCTAAGACTACTGCAGCAGTGAGCAACTGATGAACATAACGCCATCATTCCGGGTAGATCCGGTAAACGTCAGCAAGAGACGTGATGCTCAACAGTCCAACTTGCTTTGCAAAACATACCCTGCACTTCCTTTGCTGCCCCACAATACCTTTTTATGCAAAGTACAGCTAATATACTCTCCAATGTAACAAATGTATCAAACCCAAAACTGGACTACATTAAGGTGGCTCTGCTCAATGGCAGAGATCACAAAATACTGATCAATCATGAGGCTCTCCTGCATTTGTAACACATCCATTGCTTCCTCTCACCAGTGGGCAACTTCACACAGTGGGTTCAAGACACCATCAGGAGGGTTGGCAAAACACAAAAAGTACAGCTGTGTACACTTACCATAAATGTAGATGTTCGAGTGTATTCACTGTTGCAGTCATTACATTTGGGTAATCTGCTGGCAGGTTGCCCTCAGTCGGTCGCTGTCCCTTCTTCCATGACGTCAGGACATCAGGGGTATAAAACATGCAGCCGACACCATTACATCAGTTTTTCTTGCCCCAGATGTCCCCCAAATGGGTAGTAAAAAAAAAAAATATATATATATATATATATATATATATATATATATATATTTATATATAAGTATGTAATGCAAAACAAAAAAAAAATACCTCCAAATAAAAGCAAATACACCCAAAAAGACTTTTAAGCATAGTAAAAGAGAGGAGAGGTATAGTAAGAGAAAAACAGGGGGCTGGAGGGTGGGTAACCAGGACTGCAACAGTGAATACACTCGAACGTCTACATTTATGGTAAGTGTACACACCTGTACTATGTTCTTCGTGTTTCACTGTTGCAGTCATTATATTTGGGTAGAATCCCAAAGCTATGGCTGGGAGGATGGAATTATACAGCATTAAGAGCAGCTATAAGGCCCTGCAGGACAGCAATGGCAAAGCCAGCTCTGGATTTAGAGTAGAGAGGTAAATGGCAATGCTTGGTGAACGTATGAACTGAACTCCAGGTAGCAGCTTCTAGAATGTCTCTGGTAGGAACCCCTCTGAGAAAGGCTGCAGAAGTAGATGAAGGCCTGGTGGGATGAGACCTGATTCACTTGGGGATAGGTTTACTATGGTGCATATAGCAGAAACGAATAAATGGCTTATCCATTTGGAAATAGTCTGCTTTGAAATAGCCTTTCCCTCTGGCCCTGCAGCAAATGCCACCAATAGTTGTTCAGATTTTCTTAGAGATTTCATCCTGTTTAAGTAGAATCTAAGTTGTCTGTGTACATCCAGTGAATGCAGAATCCACTCACCCTTGTTCTGTGGATTGGGAAAGAAAGTTGGCAGATGAATGGTCTGATTAAGAGCCACACTAGATACCACCTTAGGCATGAAAGATGGATTAGTTATGAAAGCCACCCTGTCCGGATGAAAAATAATGAAAGGCTCCACTGTCATAAGAGCCTGTAATTCTGAAATCCTTCTGGCTGAAGTGACTGCTAAAAGGAAAGCTGTTTTCCAGGAGAGAAATTTTAGGTCTGCAGTAGCAGCTGGCTCAAAAGGAGGGAGAGTGAGTTTTTTCAAAACAAAATTGAGGTCCCATGCAGGAGTTGGTGCTCTCCTGGGAGGTCTCAAATTTTTGGCCCCTCTGAGATACTGCTTTAGCAGAGGATGAGAGAAGAGGGGAAGTTCTGCGTTGTAATGAGCTGAAATGGCAGAGGCATGGATTTTTATGGAAGAAAAGGATAGGCCCTTGTGAAGCATCTCAGTTAAGTATTGCAGAATCTGAGGAATATTGGGAATTGCTGTGCTTATTCCTTGTGATTGGTTCCCAGCACAGAATATTTTCCATTTGTCAGCATAAGATTTTCTAGTACTAGGTCTTCTAGCCTCCAAAATGACATCCATCACTGGTTTCCTGAGAGATGCCAAGGGTGAAATTAGTTGATTAGCCATGCTGCAAGATTCAAAGTTTGGAGCTGAGTGTGCAGAATTTGGTAGTTCTGCTGAGACAGTAGGTAAGGTGTCTGAGGCAAGTGCCACAGAGGAAGATGTGACACATTGAGCAAGAGTGGGTACCAGTGTTGGCAGGGCCAGTCTGGAGCAATCAGAATCATTTTTGGTTTGTCCTGTTTGACTTTTAGTAGAACTTTGGAGAGCAGAGGCAGAGGAGGAAAAGCATAGACTGATAGGTTTTTCCAGCTGAAGGACAGAGCATCCACTTTCCAAGCTTGTTTGTGGGGAGTCCTTATGCAAAATTTGTCCAATTGGTAGTTCTGAGGGGAGGTAAACAGGTCTATATCTGGTCTCCCCCATTTGCTTGTCAATATGTTGAAAATCCTTGATTCCAGTTTCCACTCGTGTGGGTCCATGAGGTTTCTGCTTAGCCCGTTTGCCAGTGTATTTTAATTTTCCTAGCAGGAATTGAGCTTGTAGGTGCATTTGGTAGCTCAAGGCTATGTTCCACAATGCCATGGCTAGTCTGCAGAGGGGGTAAGAATGTGTACCCCCCTGCTTGTTTATGTACCGCATAACAGTGTTGTTGTCCGTCTTTACCATTAGTTGTCCTGGAAGAATGTGGTCCTTGAACGCTGTCAGAACTCTGTACAGCTAACATTTCTTTTTGATTGATATGCAGGTGCATTTGACTTGGGTTCCATTTGTCCTGAATTCCCTGCCAGGTGAGCCCCCCATGCATAGTCTGATGTGTCTGTTGTTAATGTTTGGGCGGCAGGGGATGGCATGAAAGGTAGTCTCTTGTTTTGGTGGCAGGCCTCTGCCCACCAAAGGAACTCTAGGCATAGGCAAGGTATGATAGGAATCATTGTTTCTAGATCCTGAGAATGTTGATACCATAGGCTTTTTAGAGACCACTGTAGTTTCCTCATATGCAGTCTTGCATATGGAATTAGAAGAATGCAGGAGGCCATGAACCCCAAGGCTTGCAGTACTTGTCTTGCAGATAGCAGGGTTTTTGTGGCCACTTGTTTGAAGTAGGTTGTCAAATGAATTTGTTTCTCTGGCGTGAGGTAAGCCATCTTGGAAGTTGTATTTAAGCTTGCTCCCATGAATATAATTTGTTGACAGGGTACCAGGTGTGATTTCTTTTCATTTATGGTGTACCCCAGACAAGTTAGAACCCTTTGGACAAAGGCCAGATGATTCAAAAGTATGCCCTGGCTTTCTGCCTGAATTACACAATCGTCCAGGTATGGGTATATTTGAATACTTCTTTGCCTGCAAAATGCAATAACTGGAGCTAGGCACCTTGTGAATAACCTGGGTGCAGTAGATAAGCCAAAGGGCAGTGCAGACAACTGATAGTGCGTGTAGCCTGCTTTGAAGCGTAGGTATCTTCTGCAAGATTCCCTGATTGGGATGTGCAGGTATGCTTCTTTTAAATCTAGTGTTGCCAACCAGGCATCTTTGCCAAGCATAGCAAGTAATTGGTGAAGAGTCAGCATCTTGAATTTTGGAATCCCCAAAAAGGTGTTTAGAGTAGACAAGTACAGGATAGGACGCCATGAACTGTCTTTCTGGGTACCAGGAAAATTCTCGAGTAGAAACTGTGTCCCTTTTCCTCTTCTGGTACCAGTTGAATAGCCCCTATGCTTAAGAGAGAAATTACTTGTTTTTGGGCCTCTGCCCACTGATTTGGGGGTAGGTCTGGCCACCCGCTTCTTGTTGGCAATGTGTGGAAGTGAAATCTGTATCCCTAGAACACTATATTTAAAACCCATTTGTCCTGGGTAATGAGTTCCCAATTCTTTGCATGAAGAGAAATCTTTCCCCCCAAAGGGGCAGTCTGTTGATAAGTGCTTGGAAATTTTAAAAGGAAGTCATTGAGACAGTTTACCATAGGGGGGAGTCTTATTATTCCCATATTTGGAAGTGGAGACCCCCCCCACTGCTTACTTCTGTGTGTCCCCTGGGACTGAAACCTGGGGTTTTTGCTGTGTCTGGGTTTGGCTTGAGAAGACCTGGAAGGGGCTGGATAGGATCAATTCTTAGAGTCCAGTGGCTACTAAATCTAGGAGGCTGAACTTGTAAAAAAATATTTAACAGTTTGCATAGATTTAGCTTTATCTTACATCATTTTAAGAACTTCCTCAGCCTTGTTGTCAAACAGGCGGTTCTGATTTAAAGGAGCAGCCAACAATTTAGCTTTAACATGATCAGGCAAAGATTGCTCCTTAAGTCAAGCATGCCTTCTGAGCACAGACCCAGTAACAGCAGCCCTCCAAGAGGCCTCTAATGAATCAAAACCACATTGCAAAGTATGTTTTCCAACTTGTTCAGCAGAATGCATTAAATCCTGTAATTCTTTATTTTCCACAGTCAGGAATCAACATCATTTTCTGTTTAAGCAGTCCAATAACATGTTGCTGATACTTTAACATATGAAACTGTCAGTTTAAAGCCCTAATGGCCAAGGTTGCAGAAGTGTAAACCTTCTTACCCCATCTATCCAGCGCCCTGGAATCTCTATCAGAAGGGGTAGGATTTTTAGCAGTAGAAGCCTTAATGCCCTTGGGCCCCTGTGAAATAGTCTCTAGATCTGCAATAGAATTTTTAAAAAGGAACTTGTGGGACTCAGGGACCCTGTAGTATCTGTCAGGTTTTCTGGGAGCAGGAGGCAGGGAATCAGGGGCCAAACTAGATTCCGAAAAAGCATCATCAACAATGTCTAGTACAGGAGGAATAGCTAAAGGCCTATGCTGAGGTAGGAGAAGGAAATCCCTAAGCCTCTTTTCTGAATCAGAAAAATCCTGGCTTTCCCAGTGGAAATGCTCCCTTAGGAGTATGCAAGGTTTCCACAAAAAAGAAATCCTCAGGAGGGGAAGCAGAGGGAATGGAGTCCTCTGCATCAGAATCTTCATAAGTAGATAAGGGCAAATCCAGATCATCAGAGGAATCAGAAAAAAAAAACAGAATCCTGATCAGAAGATTCATAATCAACTTCAGTCCAAGGCCTCTTAGAAGGGGGGGGGGGGTTGGGCTACCCCTGATTAGAGTTATTAGATCTTCAGCCATTCTTATCATTTGTTTTTTAGACATAGAGGCCTGAGCATGTGGCCTGGGCGTCATTCTTTTAGGCATGGATTGAGATTTAGGCCTAAGTAAAGAAGGAGGTGTCAATTTAATATGCAAGTCTGTAGGCCTGAATACACCCTCAGAAGCCGGTGCCTGCACAGCGGCTCCAGACCCATCCAAGGTAGAGACATCCGCGGGTTCCATAGCTGAAGCATCTCACGGCATACCAGACTCTGAATGGGTCTCAGTAGAGGTCTGTGAATCAGAAGTAGCGGGTATCAGGGGCTGCGAAAGTGCCTCACTGAGTACCGGCAAACTGGCGACTGGCTTAGGAGAAGCGTCGTCAGCAGTTTTGGACCTTGGCGGCCTATCTCTGTCTTTATCTTTGCGTTTTTTCAGAATCCCGGTAGTCGGATGGCTAACCGATGACATTTCTGGATAATTAAACTGAGAACCAAAATATTTAGAGGTGAAAATATACTGATGATGGATAGTTCGCTGATTAAATAAAGCACAAAACCGACAGCAAGATACGTCATGGTCAGGGCCTAGGCAAGGAATACAGTACGAATGAAAATTTTATGAGGTATTTGCTTTCCAGAAGTAATGCAATTATTAACTTTTACTGACATCAGTAAGGAGCAAGAAAAAGTTTTCCCAACGGGGTATTTAGCTTTAGTTGAAGACTTTGGTTTTGAAACTCAAAAATGAAAATTTCAGGAGTCGGCTGACCGTCACTTGCGAACTGCTTCTGCTTCAGGCACCGCATGGCAAGAAAGACTGATGTAATGGTGTCGGCTGCATGTTTTATACCCCTGACGACCTGACGTCATGAAAGAAGGGACAGCAACCGATGCAGGACCCAAGACTTTGTTAATCAGGCCGACTGAGGGCTACCTGCAAGCAGATAACCCAAATGTAATGACTGCAACAATGAAACATGAAGAATATCTTCCTGGTCAGCCTCAGTAAGAAGCTGTGACCCCTCATAAAACCCTCCAAAGCTTGTTATGAAAACAAAATTGCCACTGATTATAAAGACAACCACAAAGCATTCTATAGCTATGACAAGAATCTAAATAGCAACACTCGGATCTGCTCTGAGTTACAGCACAATAGCACTAAATATAGAGAACCAACTGATATTGCCAACATCCTGGCAGCTAGGTTCAGTGCTAACTTTACCCCCCTCTCACCCCCTAAAGGGCCCATCTCTATACCAGAAGAATGCAAAGTTCCTGTAATCACGGCTGCACAGGTAAAAACCACACTCTCCAAAGCCAAGAACACAGCATCCACGGGACCTGACAACATTCCAGGCTGCAGTCTACATGAACTACAGAATGAACTGGCACCCCACTTAAGCACCATGTTCAATGATAGCCTCACCTCAGGCTTTGTGCCCAATGAATGGCGCACAATGACGGTTATCCCACTCCACAAAGGGGGAGCCATCACGGATCCCAGGAACTACCACCCCATTAGCCTAACGAGCCTGGTCTGCAAAGTTATGGAACGTATCATCATGGAACTTATAAACAAGACATTGGTACTCTCCAAACTCTGGACTCCACCCAGTTCGGGTTTGTAAAAGGCAGGTCATGTCTCCTAAATCTGACTGACTTCTTTGAACCAGTCACCAAAGCTGTAGACGAGGGTAAGGTGGTTCACACAGCCTATCTAGATCTCGCCAAGGCTTTCAACACCATCCTCCACTCTGGAATTATAGATAAACTCACTAAACTAGGTATAAATCCCTATGTCACAAGATGGGTTGCCAACTGGCTCACTGACAGAACCCACACTGTGAAAGTAGCAGACTCCAAATCCGACTTCAGACCAGTGACAAGTGGATTATCACAGGGTCAGTCCTGGGTCCTCTCCTGTATGGCATCTACTTTTCTGAAGTATAGGCTAACACAGAAGGTCTTTGGCTAACAAAGTTCGCAGATGACTGCAAACTAGGAGCCATAACTGAAACTCCTAACGATGTCAACTTCCTACAAAAGGGACTCACTGAGACAGATGCCTGGTGTCAAAGCCATGGCCTCAAGCTCAATGCCAAAAAGTGCATTGTCATCCCTTTTGGTAAAAACTCTGTACCCATGAGATACCACATAGGTGGTAGTCTATTTAACACCGAATGTGTGATAAGAGACCTTGGGACACAGATGGACAGTAGTCTCTCCTTTGATAATCACATCGCCACAGTAGTAAGGAAATCCTTCTAGGTGGCACACCTCATCACAAAAGGTTTCTCATCCAGGAAAAATGAGGTCATTGTTCTCCTATACTCGTCACTCATTAGACCCATTACAGAGTACAACGCCCCTTTTGGAATGTACCTCACAAGACATCTACAACAACTGGAAAGGCCGCAGAAATACCCCACAAAGAGGATTATTGGCCTCAAACAGATGCCCTACGCAGACCATCTAAAAAAAACTCCAGCTTTACTCCATCGCATATCGCCTACTCAGAGGCAATCTCTGCCTAACATACAAGGCTATGTCAAACCCAGAGCTGTTGGACATGAAATCCCAATCCTTCTGAGCTACATGCTCTAGGGACCTCAACCTTGTCACCACAATAAACAGAACATGCTGGAGGGATAGATTCCTGTCCCAGAGACTTCCCATACTCTGGAACAAACTACCTATCTATATCAAACAAAGATCCTCATTAGCATTCTTCAAATAAAATCTTGATGGTTGGATGGGAAATAGGAAATTCACCCCGGGGATCACCTCTGTGGCTCTGCTCGACAGTGGCACATGAATATAATTTTCTTGGGTGGCAAAAGTCAGGGTACCTTTTTGGTTAGGCTTGTATAGGCCCTAGGGCCAATAGCCTAGTACCTACCTACCTATGAACCTATGAAGGTAAGAGGAAATGGGGATATCTTGACAAGACATGGGTGTATTGTGTGAGGGAAGACCTGTGATAATTAAGTGTGACTGTCGAAGGAAGTAGGGGAATGGCAATGAATCAAGAAAGGTTGCATAGTTGACATAATACTCCTGACCCATGTAGAAAATGAGAAAAAGGGGTCTGATGATGATGACCCTAAAATGAGGCATTTCCACTCTTAGGGCATGTGCCTACAGATGCAACAGTCTCATCTTTCATGGAGTCTGACTGAAGTCTGCTGCCCCACAATCACCATTATGTAAAACTTTAATTTCTTGCATTACTTATTTTTTCTTTTTAGAACAACTGCAATGAGATGAAAATAAAACACACTAAAAATCATGTAGTAGTCTTTTCTGAAAGCAGTATCCTTTATATTTTCTGCTTGTCTTCTGAAAAAAAATATATGGTGATTACGTGACAGGAGTCAGATTTCTGTAATCAAAAGCCTGACAATGAAGTCAATAGGTTCCTTGGGGCAATGAGACAACAAATGTACAGCACTATACCCAGTGCAAATGCTCACTCATATAAATTTAGACCAAAACAGTGTATATATCATGCACACACACATGTATATGTATACATATTCATACATACACGCACACACATATATATATATTATATATTATATACTATATGTATGTATATATACATATATATATATATATATATATATATATATATGTTTATACACACATATACATGAGAAAAATATAATTAAAAAAAAAAAACAGATTGCCTTAAAACAATAATGGCTAGGCTGTGGATCTCTTATGTTACTGCAGTACCCTCTGAATTTCTAGTCTCTTCTTTGGAAAAGAGACACGTGCATTGATATGCACAGACACAGGCATGCATGCATGCACACACGCGCACACACACACACACACACACACACACACACACACACACACACACACACACAAGCACCATACACATATAACATGTAGGCACATATTAAGCTCTGTGTCTTGGGTGGTATATGGATTACTCATGAAACACAACTATCATCTTTGAGCACAACATTACAGTGCTACACTTGCTGGTAAGCGTTTAAATGCCTTTCTAATGCTTCAGTTAAAAAAAAAACATTTAGAAGGCTGGAGCATACAATCCGCAAATAAGATTAAAAAAGCAATGTAAACTGGTAAACCCTTACAGGGATGCCATGTCCCAATGGCTTCCAGAGTTCAACTTTTCTATTCTAACTGCAATATAGTATAGCAAATAAGAAAAAAAACTAGCTTACAAAAGAGTAAGTGCAACTTTTCTGCTTGTAATGCTAGTTTTACAGTTCAGTTGCCTTCCTTTGTCTCATGTGCCTCACTTTACGTAGTCAAAACCTTGCTTCATTAAGCTCTACTGCTTTCTAACTGTGAACCCCAGGAGGCACAATCCAGGAATGCTGCTGAATAGTTAAAACACATTGTTCACACTCCAGGCAACACAGAACTCAACAAATTACATCTATTAAGCACTTCAGTGATACAGCAGTTGATTCTGATATGTGCAATATAAGAAATCTTTATGGTTAGAATGAATGTATATTTTGCTGATCATTTATTACTAAATGATTATGGGCTACCTGTATAACACATTGGCCACTCTATGATCCCCCTACTCCATCTTTAAACCTGTGTGCACAAGTTTGGAAAGAACAATTACATACATGTTCAGGGTCAGTAACAGAGGCACACACTACCACAGAATTTAAAATAAGCTGTGTTCACACTACTAAGCTCATTTGGTGTTCTGACACGACTTGACGTATACTCATGTTCACACAATATTAATATGTGAATTCTTCTGTAATATTAAAAGGCTATATTTAAGAAATATCTAGTGAATGTTACTACTGTTTCACTAAACAAGACAAATCATTAATGTTAGCAAAGAGTGTAACCCCAGATCTATTCTGCGTCAGAATAAACTGTTGTTCACAGCTATTCATAAGCCAATGTCTTTATATTAGTGATGATATATAAATATAAATCAACAATGTTTGACATGTGGTATTTTTAGCCTCCCCATTATGATATGACTTAGACTTCTAGAAATTACGATAAAGTGTTCATCTATTCAAGTTACTTTGGCCAGAATTCATGGGTCAAAGTACTATTTCTGATCTTTAAAACGGCTGGTATCCCCTTAACCCTCGCCACACTAAATTAATTTATAAGCACACACTGAGGATGCACAGTAATTTAATAAGGTGTGTGGGGGGGGGTTAAGTGGAGGCAGAACACGCTCTTAGCAGTATTCCCAAAACTGAAGGCTGTACACAGGAAACATATTGCTGTTTCAATGAAACTATGACAGATATTTTGCTTCTGTATGACATGACACATGAGGAATCTCTTTGGTGGGTCTGTGATTAGATGTATCCTCTCTTAAGCTACAATTCAGCATTTTTTTTCAGAATCTCCCACACTCAGGGGCATAAGTGCATAACAAGACCATTTCTGCCTCCTAAGGAAGCCAATTCATCCTGGCCACCAAGCAAAAACACTTCCCAAAAATCAACAAAAAAAACAAAACAATAAAGCTTTGATGTCTACACTACTTAAAGGTAACAGCCAAGTATATACCTGCACAATTTCTAGATAACTCCAAAGTGCAACTGAATGTAGGTGTTTTCAAGCACAGTGAGGATAGATGGCGTACTTGAGATACATTAAGGAATGACTTCACAGATTAACTTGTATGGTGAGAAAGTAATATACCTAATGTCAGGGACTATTCATTTTTAGGTCTACAACTAGGCTGAATTCCAAAGCAATATATCTACCAGGATGGAAGAAGAGGGGATGACCAAAAGGTCAAATGATGCAAGATGCCAAGGTGAGCAAAAAGGCTATGTCCTTAAGTAGTACAGAAGTACCAAAGGAAGTCCACCTCCCAGAATCAGGGTCAATATAGTAGTCTTTGGTGAAAAAGAACAGAGGACCAAGTGGCTACAGCCTGAATGTCTGCAAAGAAGACATTTTTTATTCAAGAATTGGAAGCAACCATGTGTCTAGTAGCATACCCTTTGACTGCAACATTTTTGAGTGGGTGCTGAACCACCTGATATTAAAAAGACACACAGCTGATAATGGAATTGGAAAGGGGCCTAGGGCAAAAGCATATTACTTTGCTGAACACATGCTTCATTTAAAACCTGAACTGATAGTGGAGTCAACGTGTAAATGGCTATGTTTGCTTCTGTTTCTGTCTCATCTAAGAATGCTACAGGGAGCAATAGATTGTTCATAGACAATTCAGAAGATGCATTTACTTACTTACAAATTGTTGACCAAGATAGATTGACTGGGATAAAAAAGCCCCTATTCAGAAAAGACCCAGGTAGAAAAGCTTCAATCGATGCAAAAATGCTGTACAGTAAATATAAATACATGTATACATAAATAAATGTGTATCACAGTACTACACTCAATAAAGGAAGTAGCATATAGTAAGAATTTCCAATTTCAGTTTTTAAACTACTGAACAACATTCTAACCTTACAGAAAAATAAAAAGGAGAGGAGAGGTCAATGAAGAGAGGAAAGTATCAACAAAGGTATGGCTGAGAAAGTTAAGCAGCACAATGAAGATAAGACAGAGAAAAGAGATAAACGAAAAAGGTAGGTACAACCAAAGCAGCAACTTATTCTTGTGAAAGACCAGATGTGGTTCCCCATGCATTAGGGTTTGCAACTTCATGAACTTGTAGGCAGTAGTAGTAGCCGCCAGAAAAAAAATGCATTTTTTCTAAATATCAAACTGAAAAGCTAGTGAACAATAGCAGATGGGTAAGCTTACTAGTAGTGAAGCTCAAATCCCACACAGGGGGAGGTTCTTCAAAGGTGGAAAGGCACAAAGCACTAGTCAAGTAAGCTAATTAAAAGTCTGTCTTGTATCCTAGGTGAGTGAACTTCCTAGGAAAAAAAGTTTTCCAGAGCTCCACGATGAATTCTCCTTCTCAGCAACTTGGCATGGTCATGTAAATTCTAAACTTGCATACTACATACTGCAAAGTAACTCATACTTGCTGCTTGGAATGTTGTAAATATATTTACACTACCCAAAGAAGAATGTTTTTATTAAAAAATGTGTCAACACTACTTTTGATTCTGTACTACAGATCAGCACTTAACTCTATCCTGTGAACCTAGTGCTAGCACCCCACCATCATTTTCCATTTTGACTGTTTCTGTGGCCACAGTCAAGGGGTAGGGCAATTTTATTCAAGTTAATTTGCTGGTTTTGATCACACAAACCAACATTCAATTTTCCTCTGTCTCCTGCAGATTAGTATTCATGCAGCTAAGCACTCCAGCAATCTGCATCTCTGCTCTTGTAACCAGCATGCAATATGTTTAGTCACAACAGCAAAAGTACAGCTTTGTTCTCCCAAGGGGGAAAGTGAAGCTTGGAGGCGATATGGGAGCAGCAACTTGAGTGTGCTCTAAACTCCAGGAACTTCACTATTTAATCTTTAACTCTCACTGTAACGTGATTTTACTCCTGCAGAAACTTTATCTTATAGCTGTCATTTCTATTTCATTGCTGTCCCAGCAAACACATTACCATGGGAGGCTGGCAAGACAGTTTCATAATAGGTCCAACTACTTTGGAGGGAACATTATTGATTAATAAGGCCAATGAGTCTAAGATGCTTCAGGATACCAGTGAATGATACAAGTGAATCAATAGCAGCTTAAAGCTTAGAAAACATCTTAAACCTAATAGCAAAGACAAGGCTTTTAACTGTCTCTATCCCTAGGCAAGCAGTGGCATAACAGAAGGTGCAACCAAAGGCAGAAAAGCAGAATACCAGGATACAGCTGCTTAAAAGTAAAGCAGACAACTATGTAAATCATTACTGCAGGAATAAACTGCGATTAGAGGTCTTCTCTGAAGGTTTGGAGGGAAGAACCCCAGGAAGTACCTAGAAGAAAATCTTGCTGTGATGTTCCAGCTTAAACCAAAACAGAGACCTTTGTATTAACACAAGAAAGCCATTTATTTGAAAGTACTGAGCACTTTTGTCCTTTAATCAAACACCAGTCTTCTTCAGAGTACAACTGGTAGTCTCATTTTGACTCTCTCATCCTTTAATCAAAAAGGACAAAAGCACTCAGTAGTTTTCAAATAAGCAGTTTGCTTGTGTTAATACGAAGGTCTCGCTTTTATTTTATTTTGGCTTTTTCGTTCACTTATGCAGTTTATTTTTGGTGATGTTCCAGCTTCCCTAGTGGATTCCTGTATAGATGGTGCATAGAGCTTGTTGTCTTCCCATACGCAATAATAGGCCTCCAAGACACCTTATATTTAAACTCATAATTATTCAGGCTATAGAAAGTTAGCTGAGGGTAGCAGGAAAAGGGAAAGAATTTGTTTTGACGGAACAAAAAAAGTTAAATTAGTACAGGTCTGTTCACAAAATCTACTAGAGTAGACTTAAGCTTATAAGGTGATAAATTCCTTCTGCTTTTTGAAAAAAATCTCCCTCTCACTAAGTATCCTGAAATGTTATTCATTAAATATAAAGGAAAGAACAACAGGTTAATCTCAAAGAAGGCAGTGAAAAGCTTCTTACAAAAACTGTCTCTACCACTAAACTCTATCTCTGCTGCTGCAAATGGACTTTCTGGAAGTAACCAAGAGAGTTCTTCATGGTGAACTAAGCTGTCCTTTAATCTGGGGAAATCTGCCCACCCGATGACAGCTATCAGGGAGAGTCAAAATGAGAATAGCCATTGAAAGTATACACATCCAACCCCAAAAGGAGAGATGCCTGGAAACATTGCTCCAGGAGGAGGTGGTTCAACATATATCTGAAGCATTGTCAGTAAACAGTTATGATGTTTTGCAAGTGGAAAAAAAGTTGGTGGAGGTAATAAGCACTCAGCAACCAAAATGACCAGTGCAGAACTAGGATCATCTGAGGATTTTATGAATAAGTGGCTAGCACAAAAGAAACTTCAGCTTTTCTCTCTTGTTCCTGCTAACATATCAACCGAAGCTTCGCAAATCACATGGACTGTAACTGTGGTGCAATGTAGTCCTCTATGAACACTGAATTCTTGTAGTTTCACTTATAATGTTAAAATGTTAAGGTGCTGGCTTTGAATGTATGTGGTGTAAATTCTGAAGTTAAGTGCAATTGTGGGGAAAAAATAAACTTTAATGTATTACTACTGCAGGAGCTAAAAACAGACAAGAGGAATTCCTAGCCCTTATGTCACTGAATTTATCGTCCTACTCTAAAAGAGGAGTATCAATAATCATTAATAAGAGATTAAACAGGCAGATGATTAAACAGAAAGTAGATAAAGAAAATAGATGGAGGATTATATTAATTCTGTACCTGTAGGGAAGATAGGTATAGGTGCAGCTTACAGCCATAATACAGATTAGGTTTCCTTCTTTGTAGTCTTATTTTATTTATTTTTTTCTTTGTGATAGTTAGATAGTTACACACTTTAATAGGAATAACCCTCTGTTGATAATATGGGGGATTTTAACACTGGAATTGTCCTATTATTACACAGGCCAGTCTCCACAGTTGAGAACCATCTAAAGGCAAGATAAGTGACATGCCAGGAAATGCAGATACTGCAACTAGTTGATATATGGCAATTTTGGCATGCAGGGTATCCAGGATTTATATACCTGATGCACAGTGCAGTTTGTGGAAGAAGGATTATTTCCTAATATCCCTGGACTTACTGGAGCGACATCAGGACATCTCAGCGATACATAGTTCTTTGACAGACCATGAAGGACTAAACATGTCCATTAGCCTGAAGGATAAAAAATCATCCCCATCCTAAGGCCTTGAGGATAGACCCCATAATCTTTGTATACTTGCATGAAACTTAATCAGCAGCATTCAATGCCAATTTTAGTATGGTGAGAGTCCATTAAGTGATATCTGAGGGATATCTGCATTGTCAATTTTAGTACGGTGAGAGCCCATTAAGTGGAATCTGAGGGATATCTGCATAGTAACTAATGTGCAGGTGTTAGAAAAGCTAGATAAGGCAATTATACATAAAGAGGTTGAAGTTCAAGCCTTGTACAAGAGGTGTACATTTCATCTTTGAAAAATTAAGAACTTATAAAGCAACGTAGAAACACTAAGACTACATTATACAAAATTAGATTAGAGAAAGTGTCTCTATACTTGAAAAGGGCTGCTTTGCATGAGTGGGCTATGGTTGATAAAGCAGTTAAGACTGTTAGCTTTTTTAAATATTTTTTGCATTAAATCACATAGGTATACATATATGAATGTAAAAGAAAACAGACCATAATGATATTGCTCAACATGTTCATGCTATATCCATTTTTCATAATTACCACTCATGCCAGCATATCATATGTTGCTCAACTGCTGTCATGCCTTAAACCTCTGTCCTCCTCTTGAACACTATTTTGCATGTATTGTGCCAAAAAATTCCACATATTTCTTCGTAATGTTCTTCTTATACATATATAAAGTAGTGTATATTTTTATTTATTTTATTATTTACTTTACATTTGTTTTCTGGGAAAGTCCGACTGGGCTGAGCCCATTTTCAGTGAAGGCCTGGGAAGAAAAGCTCCACAAAAAGTGACAGTACAAACAACATTAGCAACAGTAAATACAGCATGATAAACAATACATGCAACATAAGTCACAGCAGATACAGCAAGTCTAATAGTAAATACATCAGATATGGAACCCATCATAGTGATATTATTAACATAGAACCTATGATAATTAATTTACATTTGCAAAGGGAAAATAATTCTAGATTTACCACACATTTAAGAATAAAAAAAAAAAAAAAGAAAAATCATAATACAAATAAGATCATTGTCCAACAGACAGTCTAAATAATTAATGGGGAGTGTACTTACTCTATGATAACAGGAGATCAGCCAGGGTTGTGGCATAAGCAGAGCCTAGTGTCAGATAAATTTTAAAATTTTAGTAGCTTTTTAAACTGATGTGTGCTGTCAGTGGTTCTAATATTATGGGGAGGGAGTGCCAGCTTTTTCAGATATAAGAAAAGTGCAAAGAGTTTCCTGCAGTGTTTAGTTTTAGAGACTTGTAGTAAAGATTTATTTGATGATTGTACTGCTTGAGTGTTAGAGTAAGGCTGTAGCAAGTTTTGAAGACCTGGAGGATTTTCAACGTTATAGAGTAATTTGTGGGCCACGATTAATTAGTTGTATTCAAGAAGCTGAGGTAGTTCACGCCAGGAGAGTTTTTTGAGGGCTAGAGGCTAGACAGAGACGTGACCTGTATAATGATCCAGTAGCAAATTTAGCTATTTTGTTATAGCATGTATTCAATTTATCTAAATCTGTTTTTTTTTAGGTTGATAAGGATGGTTGAAGCATACAACAGAGTTGTTAGTAGGGTTCTGGCTATAGCAGCACTTGAGGAATCTGTTAAAAATGTTTGGTTTCTGTAAAGGATGCCCATTTTTTTTTTTGTGGACTGTTCAAATTGTTTGTGATATATGCAAGTGAAATTTTAGCTTATCATCTACAATGACTCCTAGTAGTTTGGTGGATTGTTCAGGTGTAATTATTGTGCTGTTATTAGCTGTGATGTGGGACTGTGGGGGGATCTAGTGGTCTGGTAGGTTGAAAGATCATAAGTTTTGTTTTGTGAGGCGGTTAAGAATAAGTTGGGAGTAAGCCAGCCATGTTTCAATTTCTGTAAAGGCCTGTTGTTGCATGGTAGGGGCTCCACATATTAATGCTGAATCATCTGCATATTGAATAATGGTAGCAAGTGAAGTGGCTGAGTTGAGGTTATTAGTGAAAATACTGAAGAGAAGCGGGCCAAGCATGGATCCCTGTGAGACCACAAGGGTAATAGGGAGAGGTCATACTGCTACTTAACTGCCTGATGATGACCTGTTAAGTAACTATGGAACCATGAGACACATGAAGAGTGCATCTTTAGGTCTGAAAGAGCAGTTAGAAGTTTGTATTGGAAGACTGGATCAAACACTTCAGACATAGCCAAGAAAACTGATGAGACTATGCTATGAGTTTTGAAAGTGAGGACAGGATAGCTATGGGGCAATTATTAGTTCAGTTGCTTTACCACCTTTATGTAGGGGGATAACAAAAGACATTTTCCAGATGGTAGGGACATAGTTTTCAGAAATCAAGCTGTTAATCATTATTGATATGGGATAAGATATAGCCTCAGCTGCAATTTTTAGGAGCTCTGCTGGTAAGGTATCAGCTGCAGTTGTAGTTGGTTTAAAATTTTTAGGAGTTTTTCTATGGTTTTGGTGGGGATGGGTTGAAATGAAAAGGAAGTATTATTATTATTTAGACTGTTAGTTGTTTGTAGGTTATTTGGGTTATCTCTGGTTAGTGCAAGTATGCTTTCTGTAAAGTATTTGTTAAACTGTTCAGCAGTGGTTTCAGAGTTATTTGGTGAGGTAGGTGTGTGTATGTGTGTGTGTGTGTGTGTGTGTGGGGGGGGGGGGGGGGGGGGTTGTGGTTCGTCCAGGATTGAGTATGTTTTTGATTGTAGCCCAGAACTTTTGTGGGTTATTTTGAAACTTAATTTGCATGTCAGTATAATAGTTCTTTTTGTGTAGCTTGATTTGGTGTTTAACTTTGCTCCTGAGTTGTTGATAAGTTATACAATCAGGTAGAGTTTTGCTAGTATGCCAGAAGAGCCAGGCTTTGTCCCTTTGTTTAAGGAGGGTTTTTGTTTCAGTAGTATGCCATGGGGCAGAATATGCTTTGACACGAACTGTTCTGGGGGGGGGTGCCACACTGTTGAGTATATTGAGGAAAGTGTTATTAAAATGTTCAAATGCTGCATCTAAGGGTAAAGTCTTCAGTGGGCTCCAGTTACACTGTTTTAGAGTGTATATCAGTTTCTGTGGTTTAAAATGTTTGTTAACACTGATTTGACGATATATAGTGTGCTTAGTAGGGTTAATGTGTTGCCTGTGTAGGTAGGTAGGTATGTGATCACTGATGTTGTCTGATAAACAGCCAGAATTTTGATAATGGGGGAGTGGTTGTTTGTTAGGGCCCTGTCAAGAATGGAGTGCTTGTTAGATTTTTTGTCTACTCTCTTAGGGAACTGGATAATTTGTGAGAAGAAATAGAGATTAATGTGGTTGCTAGGGTTGTTAAAGAGTTACAGGGAAACCAGTCAGTATTAAGATCAGCTGTGATAATAGTTTCTTGGGTGATGTTATTAGAGATACACTGAAGGATGTGTTTAGTGGTGGAAATATTATTGCCTGGCAGGATATAAATGCCTACTATAGTTATGTGCTTGTTAGCATTAATTTGTAATTTGGCAAGAAGTAGGTCAGTATTAGTAGGGGAAGATATTTGTAGATTTAGAGGTGTTACACGCTGTTTTCAAAAAGTATAGCTACTCCACCTCCTCTTTTGTCATTTCTGTCTGCTCAAAATATATTACACCCAGAAGGTGTAATTTTGTTGTCTGAGATATGGAGTTTAAGCCAGGTCTCTGTTAGGAAGGCTATTTCTGGGGAATAATGTGATAGGCTAGCCTCGAGTTCATGAACTTTATTAACCAGACTTCTAACATTTAAGTTCAAAAACAGTAAGTCAGTGTTTTTGTTGAGCGATATTAAGTATATGTGGTGTTTGAGAAGTGTAATAAGTAATGGTGTTGGGTCCAACATATGGGTGTATGTCTCCACTTGTAGGCAGTTTTTTGGCAATGTTTGCTATTGTTCTTGTGTGACTACATATATGTTTGTGGTATCTAAATGTGATTTTTTGAAGTTATTTTTGGTGGTAGTACTTTAGTATTATGTTGGCCTAGGATGGTGGTGTTGAAGATGCCAGGAGATAATTGAAAGTTTGCTGAATGCTTTAGTGTAGGAGTTAATAGTTATCTTTTGGTTATTTTAGGAAAGGGGTAGGGGATACTGGTAGGATGTACATTGTGTGGCTAAGGAGAAAGAATTATTAAGATCTGTTTGGTTAGCATGAAGATGTTTAGAAAATCTTTGAGATGTGGAATTTTTAATTGAGTGGTGGAAGCACTAAGTAGTAATAGTTTGTTTGATAATGGAGGGAGTATTAGTAAAAGAGAACAGCAGGACAATAAAAAAGGAAGATGGGGTAAGAAGGGAATCAGAAAGCATTGTAACAGTTGCAGAGGCAGTACAAAGTATCTAAAAGGTTATAGGCTAAGAAGTAGTGCCATAATTAGCTGGGGTTGGAGATAGAATAATGGATAAGTTTGTGAGAGTTTAGATTAGTAATTGGATGTGAGTGGTGGTTGGACCATAAAGCGGGTGGGAGGGGAGAGGCTAGAGATAAATGTAACTGATTAATTGATTAATTGTGTTGGGAGGTGGCCTAATGGTTAAGGTGTTTGCCTTACAAACATGAGGTGCAGGGTTTGAGTCTCTCAAAGGGTAATTGGCTATGCTTAAAATGGCTTGCAAGGGCAGTCAGCCTAGTACTAATCTATGAACCTATAAATCTATGATGTGGGGGGGGGGTGGACGTAGGGCAGGGGAGCTTAGTGAGGGCAAGTGAAGCAAGGGCAAACACAGCAGGTCTGACCTGGACCCTCTGTGCAGCCATCTTCAAAAACAATCAGTGAATTATTAAAACTAGCGAAAAAGCAAAATGATATGTTACTTAAAAGTAGGGTTTTAAAATGGAGTGGAATGCCTTTAACAGTGAAATGTAACTTAGATGGAGTGAGCACAGAAACTGAAATGCTTAATGCATGGCTGTTTGGTGACTGTGGATAGTTTACTGTGCAATAAGAAAAATAATCAAATTATCTGCAGATGCAGAGCAATGGGATAGGCTGAAAGCCTCTACTAAAATTAATGGGCTAGTTTACATTTAATGCACACACACACACACATACACACATATACATATATATATATATATATATATATATATATATATATATATATATATATATATATATATATATTCAGTACTTCAATTACAGTCGGTCTAGATATTGATTTCCATTTTCTAGTAATTGCTTTTTGGCACACAATAGGTTCATAGGTAGGTACTAGGCTATTGGCCCTAGGGCCTATATAAGCCTAGCCAAACGGTACCCTGGCTTTTGCCACCCAAGAAAATTATTTTCCTGTGCCCCTGTTAAGCAGAGCCACAGAAGTGATCCCTGGGGTGAATTTCCTATCTCCCATCCAATCATCAAAATTTTTCTTGAAGAGTGCTAATGAGGAGCTTTGTTTGATATAGATAGATAGTTTGTTCCAGAGTATGGGAAGTCTCTGAGACAGGAATCTATCCCTCCAGCATATTCTGTTTATTGTGGTGACAAGGTTTAGGTCCCTACAGCGTGTAGCTTGGAGGGATTGGGATTTCTTTACCTGGAGCATGTCCAACAGCTCTGGGTTTGGCATAGCTTTGTATGTTAGGCAGAGATCGCCTCTGAGTAGGCGTGATACGCGACAGAGTAAAGCTGGAGTTTTTTGAGACGGTCTGCATACGGCATCTGTTTGAGGCCGGTAATCCTCTTTGTGAGGTATTTCTATGGCTTTTCCATTTGTTGTAGATGTCTTGTGAGGTACATACCAAAAGGGGTGTTGTACTTTATAATGGGTCTAATGAGTGATGAGTAGAGGGGAACAATGACCTCTTTTTTCCCTGGATGAGAAACCTTTCGTGATGAGGTGTGCCACGTAGAAGGATTTCCTGACTACTGTGGCAATGTGATTATCAAAGGAGAGACTACTGTTCACCTGTGTCCCAAGGTCTCATCACATTTTCGGTGTTAAGTAGACTACCGCCTATGTGGTAGTTCATGGGTAGAGAGTTTTTACCAAAAGGGATGACAATGCACTTTTTGGCATTGAGCTTGAGGCCATGGCTTTGACACCAGGCATCTGTCTCAGTGAGGCCCTTTTGTAGAATGTCCACATCGGTAGGAGATTTGATTATGGCTCCTAGTTTGCAGTCGTCTGCGAACTTTGTTAGCCAAAGACCTTCAGTGTTAGCCTGTACTTCAGAGAAGTAGATACCAAACAGGAGAGGACCTAGGACTGAACCCTGTGGTACTCCACTTGTCACTGGTCTGAAGTTGGATTTAGAGTCTGCTACTTTCACAATGTGGGTTCGGTCAGTGAGCCAGTTGGCAACCCATCTTGTGACGTAGGGATTTATACCTAGTTTAGTGAGTTTGTCTATAATTCCAGAGTGGGGGATGGTGTTGAAAGCCTTGGCAAGATCTAGATAGGCTGTGTGTACCACCTTACCTTCATCTACAGCTTTGGTGACTGCTTCAAAGAAGTCTATCAGGTTTAGGAGACATGATCTGCCTTTTACAAACCCGAACTGGGTAGGGTCCAGAGTTTGGAGATTACCAATGTCATTGTTTATAAGTTCCATGATGATACGTTCCACGGCCCTGCAGACCAGGCTCGTCAGGCTAATGGGGCGGTAGTTCCCAGGGTTCGTGGTGGCTCCCCCTTTGTGGAGTGGGATAACCATTGCTGTGCACCATTCAGTGGGCACAAAGCCTGAGGTGAGGCTATGACTGAACATGGTATTTAGGTGGGGTGCCAGTTTATTTTGTTCATGTAGAACGCAGCCTGGGATGTTGTCAGATCCCATGGATGCTGTGTTCTTGGCTTTGGACAGTGTGTTTTTTACCTGTGCAGCCGTGATTACAGGTACTTTGCATTCTTCCGGTATAGAGATGGGCTCTTTAGGGGATGAGAGAGGGGTAAAGTTAGCACTGAACCTATCTACCAGGATGTTGGCAATATCAGTTGGTTCTATATATTTAGTGCCATTGTGCTGTAACTCAGAGCAGATCTGAGTGTTGCCATGTTTAGGCATTTCACAGCCTGTGTCCTAGGAAAAAATAATCATTTCTTGGATACAACCATATGCAACCCCAACATTTATGACATAGTACTCTGTAGTAATTTTTTTAAAAATCTGGTAACCCGTTATACTCCCAAAAAACATGTTCTCAATTACTTTTCTCTTTCTCATCAGACTTCCAGCATTTGTCTACTAGACGAAAAATTTTCCGATGTCTGCTTGGTATATAAAAATGGGTTTATGACATTTCTCTGAAATGTCAAAACAGTGAGTGACACACGATCAAACCTACATGGGTGAAATTGGAAATACAAACATATATAAAAATGAAAAACATCAGTTTAAGATTGCAGAATAGCATAGATCGGGGATTTGGCCCCTCCCACCCAGTAGTGCAATAGTATACATAATTAGCAAGGGGTATGGGGTGGGGGTTGGAGGTGGCGAATTTCATACTACAAAGAGAGAAAAAAAGATTTATTTGTGTGTTTTTCTATTTCAGTTTCTTCCTTTCTGATCTTCTTGTTTCAAACAGCTGTCTTTCACCACTTTGACATTTTGGTGAAACATTATGAATCCATAAAAATATGTATATGAACACTTCCAAGCAAAATCCTAAAATTTCTGGGCTTTATTACATACAGTGAGGAATAGAGATGTCCTGCCATTACTCATTTGTAAATTGCCTTTCCATTCTTTCCAATCTTTTCTAACCTCCTTGGATTGAATCTTACAGTTATCATGCAATATTTTATATGTCCTAATAAAATCCCATTTTTAACAACAGCTTCTTTCACTTTGCATTTCCCCATCCCTTTCTCTTTGTTTATACTCTGATATTAACCTTTGGTAGGGGAAACTTCTGCTTGGCCTGTTGCCACTTTATCACCTTTCCCTCTCTGATTATTTGCTCCCAAAACCTTGGTTCTTTTGCTGATTTTCTCTAGTAAAGTCCACCCCTCTTGCCTGCTTTACACATCCATTTGAAGTCATCCCTTTTGACAAACTCGCCTTTCTCCAAGTCCATGTTTGCTTAGTTCTAAGAAGACATTCTGCTACTTTATGAATATAGTACTCTGTATGGTTCTTTTCATTCTTCTTACAGATCTGTATCGAAAATCCTAATCTCCTTATTTCTCAAACTCCCAACTCGTTTCATCAACATCATCTCTTTCTGCTTTAATTTCAAACCTTCTGCTCACGTTATGTATAGGAGCTTTAACTGTAAAGATCTAAAGTACCCTTTCAAATCAAGTAATCTAAAACCACCTTACTCTATGCGGAGAAGCAACTTATCTCATCTAACTCTTGACCTCTCCCCATCACATATACATTTCTTCAACTCTATTAATGATCATTGACATGATGGATAAAATATGCCTGACCTGTGCATAAAACAAAAGGGATTAAATATTTTCACTGCTTGCATCCAGTCATAATCAAGAGCTTCTAGTTTCTCAATTTTTGTATTATCTTTTATTTAGTCTCTTCCCACACATCCTTAGCTGCCACAACAGTGTCCTTTTAATTTATACACCTAAATACTTCATGTTATCATATCCTCATAAGTATGGGAATTGCTGAACCAATTCATATGTTGGTTCATAATTTACTGCTATAGCCTTTGTTTTACCTTCATAAATTTTGTAACCTGAAAAGACTTGTCTCAAATTTTTTTGATTTATCAAGTACAAAATATCATTTGCAAGTAAAGTTAACTTTCCATGGTGCTAAATATAAAACAAATGACAAAGGGAAATAGTGTACCTCTGCATTATTCCCCTGTTCAAACACAGCTGATCATAGAGCAAACCTCCCACTTTAATTCTTTCATCCATCCCCTCATATCCTCCTAATAAACCTTATTATTCTGTCACGGGATGTGTGGGAAGAGACTAAATAACCATTGCCCTACTCATAAAATCCCATCTGAGTTTGTTGAATGCATTCTCTCTCTGTCAAGACCCTCCAACAACAGCAGTGTTTTCTTATACTGTTTCCCTCTGGATTATCATTGTTCTATTAATTTTGCCATATGTTTGCCCCCTCCTCAACTCAAAACTGATCCATATCTATCAATTTCACTAACTCCTTCTTTATTCTTTTAGCTGGTATGAAGTGGGCCTATAGAAGGTTGGGTCTGAAAGGTCTTTACCTGCACAGCTTTCTTCCAAGATGGTGGTACTCCCTCCTCCCCCTTTTTAATATATATCGACAAAAAAAAATTCCTGATCTTTATCACTTTCTTTCTCTCTCAAACTTCAGGGCCATTTGTTCCTTGAGACTTTCTTGTTGACTGATCATACATCACCATTTTATCTCATCACTTCCTATCATAGCTACTAAATGCTAAAATTCATTTTTCTCTAGGTTGTCATAATTGAATCTTCCACAGATATTTCTCTATATGCCATTTCTTGGTTTCCACATTCTTCTGCTTTATACAAATTGTCATAAAATGTCTCAACTAATTCTAATATCTCTACAGGATCTGTAGTTATTTTTCCTTATCATAGTTTCTTGACATTCGAAAACAACTCCCTTCTACTTTCTGCTGCCTAGGTCACTGTTATGAAAGTTTTTGCGTGCTGAACTTTTATCAAAAAAAGAAGTTAGGTACTCACCATAACGTTACATCTGAGTAGTTCTACTTCATTTATCTTCAACCTGTGGGTACCGGATCCAAGCCGGCAACTTCACAAGCATCTGCTCTAAGCTCCAAGCTCCTCCCACTACCCATAATATACCACCACTACCTTTCATCCCACAGATCAAGTTTGCTGTACCCTACACTAAACAACCTGATCCAAACCACCTTACCGCACACAATGTGCCACCTATGTAACATGCCCATATGATAAGGCCAGGGGGAAGGAGGGAGGGACAGTTGAAGACAAATGAAGTAGAACTACTCAGATGGAATGCTACTGTGAGTACATAACTTCTTTATCTGAAGTAGTTTACTTAATTTGATCTTCAACCTGTGGGACAGAGTCCGCAGCTACTTAACACCTGGGTGGCCCTCATGGAAGGAGGATGCTCTCCTTCGAGAAGTCAAATCCAATTTATAGTGAGAAATAAAAGTATGAGATGAGGACCAAGTAGCCACAGAACAAATGTCGTCTAAGGATACTCTAGACCAAAAGGCCACAGAAGTAGCCATGGACCTTGTCGAATGAGCTCTAATCTGTCCCCGTGGAGACAAACCTTTATCCTTGTAGATGTGAAGGATGCATAGAGAAATCCACCTAGCAATGGTCACCTTGGAAATAGGTTTACCCAATTCAGGTTTATAAAAGGACACAAACAACTGGTCGGATTTACAAAAAGATTTGGTCCTATGCAAAAAGAAATGTAGCTGTCTATGAACATCCAACAAATGCAACTTGTATTTAGCTTTGTTTATAAAATTTGGGAAGAAAACAGATAAATTGATAGTCTGATTGATACTGACCTTGGATGCCACTTTTGGAAGAAAGGAGGGATTGGTGTGAAGAGAAACCCTATTCTTATGGAAAACCATGTGTGAAACCTTGACAGACAATGCCTGAAGTTCAGAGACCCTCCTAGCTGAGGTGATAGCCACTAGGAAGGCTATCTTCCATGACAGAAACTTAGGATCTACGGTTGCTGCAAGTTCAAAGGGAGGGACAACCAGCGCTTGTAGTACCATAATAAGGTCCCACGGGGGGATAGGATCTTTGACCGGAGGACGTAAGAGGAAGGTACCTTTGATAAAGGCTTTGCACAATCTGGAAAAGGCTAAAGAAGCAGAGTTCTCACCAACGTGAAAATGAGATATGGCAGATAGCTGAACCTTCACTGCAGATGATCTAGTCCCCTGTTGAAAAATGTTTGCCAAAAAATCAAGGATAGCCAGAATGGGAGCCATGAAAGGATCTAAATTCCTTTGTGAGGCCCAAATGGAAAAACGTTTCCATTTGCTACGATAAATCTTCCTGGTGGATGACTTATAAGCTGCCACCAGAATAGTCCTGACTGAAGAAGACAACCCGGGAGCCCTAGCAATTAAGGGAACTGGAGCAGCCAAGCCGTGAGCTTCAGACTGTCCGCATTTGGATGAGGGACCCTCAAAGGGTGAGAGATGAGATCCGGAAGGGGATCCAAGGAGGAGCTAGAAGATAAGATCAGAGGAAGGGAAACCATACCTGGCGAGGCCAAAACGGGGCAATGAGGTACACTTTGCTCCCCAGTTGACGAGCCTTCTGGAGGAACTTTGGAATAAGGGGTACAGGAGGGTAAGCATAAAAAAAAACGAGAGGCCAAATATGGACTAGAGCATCTCTGGGGGTTTCCCCCAGTGGGGGGGGGGGTCAGAGGAAGAACTCACTGCACTTTGCGTTAGATGGAGATGCGAAGAGATCGCAGCAAGGCCGACCCCACTCTAGAAAGATTTGCACCACTACTGAAGGATTCAGAGACCACTCGTAAGGCGTTAGAATAGCCCGGCTTAGTTTGTCCGCCAGAATGTTGGACCATCCTGGAATGTGCGCTTCTACCAGAAAATGACCGGTGGAGATCGCCCATTCCCAAACTCTCATGGCCTCGCGACAAAGGGGTTAAGATCTGGTCCCACCCTGTTTGTTGATATACCAGACCACCGACATGTTGTCTGAGTGAATCTCAATGGTTCCTGGAGGTAGAAAGGTGTGAAGGGCCTGCAACGCTAAAAGGACCGCCCTCATCTCCAGAACGTTTATATGCAAACTGGTCTCGACTGGGGACCACATGGCTTGAACTGTCCTTCCCGAGCAATGCCCCCCCACACTAGCTGGGAGGCATCCGTGGTCACTGTGGCTTGGGCAGGGGCTGTGACAAAAGGTTGTCCTTCCAAGATTTCCGAAGAATGCATCCACCAGAGAAAGGACGACTTGCAGGCTTTGCTTACGTGTATTGGGTATGGCCATGGAAGATCCAATATAGACCATTGCACCACTAGAGTCCACTGAAGAACTCGCATGTGTAAGCAAACACACGGTAGAAGTGTGATCGTTGCTGCAGAAGAGCCTAGGACCCATAAAACTGACTCTGCTGAGGGGAGATAAGATTGATAAATGAAAGCGACATGCATCCGTAAGCTTCAAATTCTCTCAGAGGTCAGGAAGACTTTTGTCTGCAATGTGTCTATAAGTGCTCCTATGTATTCTATAACCTGGACTGGGTTCAGAAGAGATTTGTCTGTGTTGTCTGTAATTCCTAGATGGTGTGCAAGGTGTAGGAAATAGTCTCTGGTCTGGCAAAGTAGATGCTTGGTGGGAGCAGTAAGGAGCCAATCAACCAGGTAAGGGTAGACCTGAATTCCCTGAAGCCTCAGGTGAGCCGCTACCACTGCCATCACTTTGGTGAACACCCTGGGGGCTGTAGTGAGACCAAAGGGTAGGGCTCGAAACTGATAATGATTGGCCCCTAGCTGGAAGTGGAGAAACCTTCTGGAGCTTCTGTGCATCTTTATGTGATAGTAAGCGTCCTGGAGGTCAAACGAGCACATCCAGTCGCCCTCTTGCAGGTACGGCAGGATGGACTGTAAGGTGACAATACAGAACTTCTCTTTGGCAACTGACAGGTTCAGAGTAGACAGGTCCAGAATGGGCCTTAAGTCCCCCGTCTTTTTTGGCACCAAAAAGAACCTGGAGTAGATGCCCGATCTGGACTGATCTAGGGGGATGGGTTTGATGGTTCGTTTCTTTAGCAGCTTGGAAACTTCTAGTGCTGCTACCTCCCTTTGCATGGGTGGGATGTCTGGGAGGTGTTTGGAAGGGGTGGGGGGAACCACAAATGGGACTGAATAGCCTCTGTATATTATCTGAAGCACCCAACAGTCTGATGACATGGACTTCCATGCCGTCAGGTGCAAATACAGGCAACCCCCAACTGCCTCCAGATTAGAGCAGTTGGGCAACCCCTCACGTCTGCTGTACGGGCTTGTCTGAGAATGGTTCGCGAGACCCAACATTCCTCGGATGCCCTCTGCCTCTGGAACGGCATCTGTCCTGTCCCCCTCTGCCTCTAGGGGAAGAAGGGCCCTGAGTGTCCCAGGAATACTGAGACTTCCAGAACCACATCTTCTTTTGCCCTTGCTGATTCCGAGAAAAGGATCTTTGAGGATTCGAGAAGCTGATTCCGATGGCAGACAGTGTCTTCCCGTCTTTCTCACTCTGGACCAAGGTGGCATGGATGGTCTTTCCAAAGAGGGAAGAACCGTCATAAGGGGCATTCACAAAGGACCCCTTGAAGGGTTCCGTGAACTGACACAACCTGATCCAGGCGTGATGCCTCATGGCAAAGCCGGACCCAGCCACCCTAGCCGCTTCTTCAGTAGCGTGCAAGAGGAGTCGCTTGGACGTATTATAAACCGCTGTCAAAGTAGCCATCCTCGCAGAGGACGTATGCCTGTCCTCCTGCGACATGGACGGTGAGGGCAACTCAGCCAGTTCCTTAACCAGGTCATGCTGTAGTCAAGTAACGTGGGCCAGATAGTTCAGCGCCCTTATAGGGAGATCCTCTGACAAGGATGGGAGAGCTTTTGAAAATAAGTGTGTTCTTCTGCAACACTGATTTTTAGAATTGTTCATTGTCAAGCTGACATTTAGGGTTTATAGCTGCCTTTTTTCTTAATATGAGGGACATCACGCCTTACTTTTCCAAACTTGTCAATGGTTTTACATCTACTTCTGCAACATTTTGCAAAAAGCAAAATAAGCGGACACAGTAAGCTGCTACTAAGCAGACTTTTGAAAAGCAATTGCATGAGGGCTCCAAATAAAGGAGGAGCCTTCAGAATTAAGGATAGTCAGACAAACCTGAATGGTATCTCATCCAGGGACATGGTGGTCATAACATCCCTGTATTCTTCCCTTATAAGACCCATTACTGAGTGCAATGCCCCTTTCGGCATGTACCTCACAAAGCGCATGCAGCAGCTAGAGAGAGACCACAGAGGTTCCTGGACAATGGCATAAGGTGCTGACTTGTTGGAACATGGTCTAAATTCTTGGCTAGGCTTGTAAGGGCCTCAGGGCCAATAGCCTAGTAACTTCCTATGATCATATTTGCAGTTAATATAATTTTGTGAAGTTGGGCTGCTGGGTGGGGTGTAAAAGTGTATTGACCATTTTCTGTTTAGAACTGAAATAATAATTTCTCCCTGTTTTTACAGGAGTGGAGGTCAAGATTACTCAACTTGGTTTAGGCTTGAAAATATGACAAACTGATGAAAGGCAAGGAAGATGTTAAGTATCTTGCATTTGCAAAGTTATTAGCTATTTTCCTTTTTCAGATGCTGCCAGTAGGAGACAAGAAGACTGCAGGTGCAGGCATTTGTGAAATCGACAAAGATTTTTTTATACATGTGCACAGTTACTAGCTGACCCCCCCCCCCCATTGCTGACTGCTTTTACTTCGAGAGGAGCTGTCTTCAGGTGCAAGCAATTAATTTTTAAAGCTGTGAGTACTCTTAGCATGGAGGAATGTAAGAGGTACTTACATTTAAAGGTACAATGGCAAGCAGTTCATTGAAAAATAAAATTAAATTTGAAATTGTAGGAAGTGAGTAAGTTATACAAATAGCTGACTTTCCAGCAGCCACAATACTTAAATGCATTTAAACTTGTAGAACATTTATGTCCTTCTATTCCTATTCTGTAGCATTCATAACATGGGGCGAGTCCGCTGCTGGCTGACTCGTACGTCCGACCAGTATACACAAGTCTAGTGCTGCTGCAAGGTACGTGTGATGTTGTGCAGAAGCAGAATGTATGTCAGTCATAAAAATGACATCAGGTATAAATAAAGTGGACGTTGACACATAAAAGACCTCAGAACTTTTCTGCTGCTTGTTCGATTGTCTGCTCCGGTTGTCACTCATCAAACAAGTTGCAAACCTTGGCTCAGATAAGTACACCGTTGGGGTTTTTCATTATTATCTTTTGGCTAGTGTGTGTTTTTGTGGTTACATGTCAGCTAGGAAGGGCAAGTGTCAGTGTGGAAGGCAAATTCCACATAAGGATTTACACGACATTTGTTGATTTTGCCTAGGCCCTGACCATGACCATATTATCTGCTCTATTTGCAAGGCCTTTGTCCCCAAGACCCTTCATAGTTAGTTAGCTTCTCTAAATTTATACCTGGAAAATCAGTGCCTAAAACATCTCGCAAATTATATACATATTATGTTGGGTCCTTCAGGCGAGCTGCAAGCTAAGAAGGCCAGGAAATCTAGGCCTGATTGACCAGCTGCTCCATCTGGTCTGAACGTCTCCTCCAAGGCCGAAGTTGGCCCAGAGACTGTTCCGGAGTTAGTAGGCACTCCTTTCATGGGTACCAAGGTGAAGGCCATGAAGGATCCTACTAGCACATCCTCAGGGGAAATGCAGGAATCTGACTTGGGAATAGAGGGGAACCATGGCTCTTTGTGACTGAAGGCCCACATATCATTACACAAATCATTGTGAGAGAGGATGTTTCTACCAACATTGTAGAGTATAGGCTGACTTCAGGCCCATCCATCTTCCACCAAATGGAGGCCCCTATAAAGAAGAAAATTAAACAAAACATGTTTCTCCTGCTCCTCAGGAACAACCAGCGGATTGGCAGGCTTTTTTCCAAGGCCTATTCAATGTCTTTATGGCCCTGCAACAGTTCTCAGCTCTCTCTCTCTCTCTCCCTTCTCCCTGCATTCCTCCCTCTACTTCTCAGGAGTTTCCCTCAGATAATGAGGATTCTTCTGGGAATGAATCTTTGGCGTATTTAGCCCAAGTTTCTTCTCCTTTGGGTTATGCCTCCCCAGAAGAAGAATCTAATGACACTGATTCCCCTGGGGAGGATATTCTTAAGATGAGGGTATTTTTTCAAATGGGATTGTTGCCAGGTGTCAGACATCCAAATAAAGGTACTATGACTTGCTGCAGATGGACTCCCCTTCCCTATCTGCCATACCATCTGTTCTGCCAGCCTTCCTAGATGCCTTTGCTGTAGCTTCAAAGTACCCTCGTTCTCAACCTCCTGCCCCCAAAAGGACAGATATATGTTATAAAGTACCAGAGGATTCCAAATTCCTGCTCAAATGTCCCCATGCAGACCCTGCTACCACTTCAGTATCTGCAGAAAAGACCCCCAAGATGCTACCTTCCATTTCCCTGCTCCCCTCAGCTAAGGAGAGCAAAGCAATGGAGGGAATAGGAAAAAAGGTTTGTGCTTCAGCTACTCTGGCTTTCAGGGCCATTAACTACCAGACCCATATGGCCATATATTCCTTGGCCCTTATCTCGGATGCTGGTAAACTACTTTCTGAGATTCCTGACTCTCCCACTAAGGCCAAGCTCTCCTCCATCCTTAACTCCTCAGCTCAGGTTACACGGCATTCCATAAGGTTTAGCTATGATGCCATGGAGGCATCAGCTACAGCAGCTCCATCTGGGTCAGTCCTGAGGAGGTATTCTTGGCTCAGGTGCCAACCTTTGCCTGATGACATTAAGGCAAAAATTATGGATGCCCCCTGGACAACAAGGCATTATTTGGTACCTCTGCTGCACAACTCTTTGTCTGTACAGGAGAAGGGCAAGGAGCTGCAAGACCTGAAATATATTTTTGTTTCCCCATTGCCCAGGTTTCAGAGGAACTACCCTATCAACAACACCTTTGTAAGAAAGTCTGCCAGGCCCCAGTCTTCCAAAAGTAAGAGAGATTCTAGGAAACAATTTACCTCTAAACCTACCTCCTCTACTTCCTCACAAAAACAGCCCTTTCAGGCTAAGACAGGTAGTCTGTGAGTACCCCCCTCCTGGCCCACTAACACCTCTGTCCCTTCAGCCCTCTCTCTCTCTCTCTCTCTCTTTCATCTTGGTAACAGATAACTCAGGGCTCTTGGGTCTTATCCATCATCCTGCAAGGATATTTTATGGTGTGGAAGACTCTTCCCCTCTTCAGGGGTATATTCCACAACCTCCAAAAGAACAACTGGAACTCTTTCCCCAGGTCATTTCCACCCTCCTTTCTCAAGGCATCATTCAGGTAGTGCCATCCTCCCAAGTAAGAAAAGGGTTCTACTCCAGGATGTTCCTGGTACCCAGGAAGGATGGTCCTTCGAGAGCCATTCTAGACCTATCCAATCTAAATACATTTCTGAAGGTTCCCACCTTTCGAATGTTAACCTTACCCACCCTTCTTCCTCTCATCCTTCCTCAGGCCTTTATGGTGTCACTGGACATCAAGGATGCTTATTGTCATATTACCATTCATCTTCTGTTCAGGAGGTTTCTTTGCTTTGCTATTGCTTCCTCATATATTCAATTCTGTGCCTTGCCCTTTGGATTGTCTATGGCCCCAAGGGTCTTTACAAAATGCTTAGCTCCTATCATAGTCTTCTGCAGGCTACAGGGCATACACATCTTTCCATACCTAGATGACCCTTTTCTCCAGGCTCAGGCTGCAGACATCCTTCAGGAGAATCTCTCCTTCATGGTGTCACTGTTGGAGGGTCTAGGGTTCACAATCAGTTATCAGAAATATACTCTGGTCCCTTCCCAGGACCACATCTTCCTTGGCTGCTGGATCCAGTCAAACAGTATGCTGGCTTCCTTACCTCCAGAAAAGGTCCTCTCCCTCAGCTCCTACTTCCAGGACATCTTGCTTCTCCAATCCCTGACAGCCAGGGAGTTTCTTCGCCTTCTGGGGTTCATGGCATAGACTATTCCCATGCTTCCTTTAGCCAAGTTACACATGAGGAAATGCCAGTGGTTCTTGAGAACAATATGGGTACAACACACCCATCCTCTGGAGTTTATCCCACTCCTGCCTTGCATGAAAAAGGAGTTACAGTGGTGGATCCAATGGTTTCAAGGAATACAGGCTTATCCTTGCAACCACCTCTTCCCACTCAGGAGCTGTACATGGGTACTTCATATATGGGATGGGGAACCCTAGACTTATGGAGGGTCACAGATGTCTGGTCTCTTTCACAGAAAATGGACATCAATATAAAGGAGATGAAGGCCATGATTTTTGCTCTACAAATCTTCAAACTTCTTCTTTCCCCATGAGTTTTAAGATGGTTTATAAACAATACTAGGGTCCTCTGGTATGTCAACAAACAGGGAGGGACAAAGTCCTATCTCCTATGCAGACTGGCTTTATAGGCCTGGGAGTTAGCTGTCCAGATACAACTCAGCCTCCAGGTGGTTACATACCCACGACCCAGAATGTTGTGGCAGACATGCTGAAAAGGTCCATGACTCACTCTCATGAGTGGATGTTACACAGGGATGTGTTTCTGCATAAGGTCTATCGATGGAGTACACCTCAGGTAGAGCTCTGCCTCCCCCATAAACAGATAACTTCCCAAGTTTTGTGCCAGGGTTCCAAATCCCTTGGCATGGAAGGTGGAAGCCCTGTCTTGCAATTGGAAGGGGATGTTTCTGCATGCATTCCCCCCTTCCCACTTCTCCAAAAAGTCCTGTTGAAAGTCCAACAGGAGCAATCAAAAAATCTTGCTGGTGACTCCCTTTTGGCTAAAACAGTTCCCCTTCTTCTGCATTTTGCCAATGGCAATCACCACAAGTTACCCCACAAAATGGACCTACTTACACAGGGCAAGGGAACTTTAGTACACACAGAGATGTCAACTCTACAACTGACCCTGTGGGTGATAGGGTTTTGATTCCCTTCAGACAAATTTTCTCTGAGGATGTGCCACAAGTTCTGCAGGAGGCCAGAATACCCACTACTAGGAAATCATATGTTTCCAAATGGTAAAGGTTTTCCTTCTGGTGTCTTAAAAAGGATTTACAACCACTGCTAGTGGAGGTTCCAGTGGTTCTGTCCTACCTGTGTGAATTGCTGAAGAGTGGACTGTCTGACTCTTCAGTAAAAGCTCATTTTTCTGCTATATCTGTGTGTCTGCCTATGTCTTCCCCTTTAGCTTACAGGTTGGAATTTAAACTTTTCTTAAAAAGCAACCTTCACATCAGACCACCAAGGAAACCAGTTCCCCCTCCTTGGGATCTCAACTTTGTCTTAGAAAAACTTACCCAGACCCCTTTTGAGCCAGCAAGTTCTGCTACTCTGCAAGACCGCACCTGGAAACCAGACCTTCTCATGGCCATTACTTCTGCCAGAAGGGTTTCTGAGTTGCAGGCTCTGATGTCTTCTTCCCCTTCATGGTTTTTCACAGGGAAAGGGTTTCTTTACACACTAACCCCTTCTTTATGCCCAAGGTGGTAAGTGAGTTATTACTCAATCAGTCTATAAATCTTCCCACCTTTTTTCCTTCTCCTCGGTTCTCTAGTGGGAGGATCATACACACTTTAGATGTGCACAGGCAACTCAAATGTTACTTGGATAAAACAAAACCAGTTCAGAAATCTGACCACTTGTTTGTTTCCTATCACCCAAGAGCCCTGGGCGAGCTTGTTTCCAAGCAGACTGTCTTCCACTTCGATTTCCAAATCCATTTCCTTCTGTTATGTGTCTCATAGGAAGAATCTACCCTCACCTGTTAGGGCACATTCCACTAGAGCAGTGCCTTCCTCTGGTGTCTTCTTTAAGGGCTTGGACACCTGTTCTATCCTGCAAGCAGCGGCCTGGCCTACTGTTCATACCTTCATGAAACACTATAAGTTAGATGGCATTTCCAAGTGCAGGGCTGGTTTTGCCAGGGCTATTTTGCATGGGTTTGTGGACGTTTCTGCTCCTCCACCCATTTCTTCTTCTGCATGAGCTTTGATATTCTCCTTCAAGTTATGAACACTGCAGCATATGAATAGAAGGATATAGAATAGTTGTGTAAAATCTTACCATAACCATTGATGCTCTTTTCTTCTAAATGCTCCATTATTACTTTCCTCCCCTGCCTTCCCCCTGATGCTTGCCTCTCTTCTGCTGGTGTGTTTTCCTCACCTAGGATCAGGCTGGTGTTTTTTTTCAGCATTCACTTCTGAGGTCTGGTACATGCCGACATCCACTTTTACCCATTGTGATTTTATGACCAACATACGTTTTGCTTCTGTGTGACATTGCACATACCTCACAGTAGCACTAGACTTTTGTATACTGGTTGGATATATGAGTCAGCCAGTGGCAGACTCCCTCATGTTATGAATACTGCAGCATATAGAAGAGAAGGACATCTATGGTATGGTAAGATTTCATACAACTATTCTTTTAGATTATTTATTGAAAGGTAGACAGTGCAATTTTTTTCTGGCAGCTAACACTTAATGTTTATTGAGAGCATGCAAGCTTTTTTTTGCATTTGGAAGGGGAATAGAGATAAGAAAAGAACAGCAATCAGTGTACGTTAAAACATAAGCTGTAACATACTTTGGTTTGGGTTTATAGATTAGGTAATGCCTGTAAGTGCAGCTGTCAGTTTGGGGCAATTGCTGCTGTTAAACTTCATTTGTTGAAAATGCATATAGTTTCATGTTTGTTCTAAGTTAAAAGGGTATAGGTGGTTCTGAAATGTATTTATTTTTTGACTGTTTTCATTGAAGAAAAAATCCTTGAAAAATGTGATATAGATTGAATTGTTAGATTTGTGTAGTTAGGAGCTGTTGCCAGGGGAGGAGGATTATGCTTGCATGTATTTATATTTCACCCAAAACTGTTTTTATGTAGCTTAAGAAAAATTTGTGAGAAATAAGCAGCTTTCAGCAGGGAATATTATTTATGGGTGAGGAATGGAACTTGATTTATAATAGTGAAGATGTCCCAGGGAGACCTATAATGGAAAGTATAAGAAAATAGGGTAGATTTCTGGACCTCTGAAGAAATATGTAAGGGTATTTGGTATGGAAGATGTAAATTCAGTAGTTGGAACTGAGACAAAATTTACAGACTGTTCCCCAAGGTACAATAACTGAGTTAGATTGGATGTAAATTATATTTCCCTGGAAAATATGTATTTAATTGAAAGCTTTGACGCACATCCAATAACTATTTCAGATTATGCACCAATGAAAATTAAGATAAAGATGCAGAGTAATGCAATAAAAATGAGACACTGACATTGTCCTATTTAACTGTTAAAAATGGAAAATTTAAGGAATGTATAGTGAAACGGATTTTCCTTTTTATGAAAAATACAAATTTGTTTAGAAAGGATAGCTAGTGAGTAGGATAACATGAAAATGGAGCTTAAAAATACTGTAGAAATAAGACAAAGCGATATGGGAAAAAGTAATTATTTTGAAGGGTTGACAAATGTTAAGTATTGCAAAATAAGGGGAATCTCACAAAACAAGAACAGGAACAATTGTAGAGTGTTAAAGGGAAAATAATGGAGTACTTGTATAATATGCTTGAGTTTAGAAAGGTTGCTGTTGAATAAATATGATCTGAAGTAGTTTACTTCATTCGATCTTCAACCTGTGGGTACTGGATCCATATCAGATCCGAGCCAGCAACTTCACAAGCATCTGCTCCAAGCTCCAAGTGCCTTCCCCTACCCATAATACACCACCACTACCTTCCATCCCTCAGATCTAGTTTGCTGCGGCTTCGCAACGCATCGTAATCCCTGAGCTCTGGGTCGTGAGTAGAGTCTTCAAAGTTTTCTGGTTCTCTTTTTGATAGTTCCAATGTGTCTGTTGGTAGAGTAGGTCTTCTCCCTTCCTCCCTCTCGCTAGTGTGTCGAGTTGTAGATAGTTTTCTAGTTCTAGGTAGTTGTTCTGTAGTTGTTAGAGTTTCTCCCTCTCCCCCCCTCAGCTTTCAGTGTGCTTGTGTTTCTGAGTGTGTGGTGGGTAGTGCATGTCTTTTGTATTTTCTTTGGTTGCAGTTAAGGCTGATCAGCCAAAACAAGTTTTTAAAAGATGCAAAGAGTGTGGCCACAAACTGCCGCCTGCCGACAGCCACACTCTGTGTGTTCTTTGCTTGGGTGTTGCCCATCTCTCCACTGACTGCAGTATTTGCACGGGTTTTAACCCACGAGCCCTTACAGACCGTAGGGCTAAACTTATGATGAAGGGCCTTCCCCCTTCCACAGAGGCGGCTGCCTCCAGTTCTGCTTCGGTCATGTCTGTGACCGCCTCGTCTTCGGCTCCGGCCCTCGCTTCCTCTCTCTCCCAAGCTGGAACTCATCCTCTTGCCACTAGGTCTGTGGAAAGAGAGCATAGAAAAGGCAGAGAGAAGGAGAGACAGCACAAGGTTGACAAGAGGAAGAGGTCCCAGACCTTTTGGCTCCGGCAGGGCCTACCCCTAAGCTTCAGACTAGGCACCGAACTGACTCCCCTTGGCTCCAATCTCCTAGGTTTTCACTGGAGCCGGAGGAGCCTTGGGCTTCGGTTCTCCGACCATCCAGGTCAGAGTCTGTAGCTTTGTCGTGGTCTAACTGCAGTCTTTCAGAAGCTGACATGGATAAAAAGATGTGTAGATTTATTCGCACACAAATTCAAATGGGAGTCTTGCTGGCCTGCTCTCCCTCTGGAGGGGGGAGTTTGCTTCCCTTCTTTACACCTATATCTCCTTCTCCGACCCAACCCCCATTTTTAGAGTATATGGATCTGAGAGGTTCCCTAGTCATCTTTGTCAGAGTGGGAAGGGCTAACATTTACCAGATGTTTAGAAGCAGCAACTGAATTTGCCAAGGAAATCACTGATGGTTTTGATATGGGGTAAGAGAATAAAAAACTAAAATAAAAATTAAAGACTGAGGAACGTTTTACAATCTATCTGCTTTCTTAAGGATAACAGGCTATCTATCAGGCAAGTTAAAGGCCATAATAAATACATCCTCCAGTGCTGGAAAAACAGGAGGGAAAGTTATGTACTCACCATAACATTCCATGTGAGTTGTCCATCAAGCCTTCATTCTTTACTGATAGGTTCGGAACCAATCCTTGGTTCAGACTTGGCTGCTTTCAAAAGCTTGAGGTCTCCTAACTGCTTGTGGCTTACTCCCTATCACATGATGCTATGTGGAATCCCCCAGATCTTGTTTGTTGGTACAGTAAATATTGTATATAAAGAACATCCTTTTATCTATCACAAAAACCAAGAGGAGGGTCAGAGAGTAACAGATGCCAAATAGTAATCCCTCAATCCTCCAGGGTCAAAGGCTGGGGGAAGGAGGGTGGGATGTAAGAATGAAGGCGAGATGGGCAACTCACATGGAACATTATGGTGAGTACATAACTTCTTTATGTAATGTTGTCCTATCACACCTTCATTCTTTACTGATGGGACAGTGTCCCTAGCACCATCTTTCTTGGGTGGCTCACGGGAGAACATTCTTCAGAACCGTGGACCCAAAAGAGGCCCTGTCCCTGGAGGACAATTCCACTTTGTAATGAGTGATAAAGGTGTGAGGTGTTGACCATGTTGCTGCAGCACAGATTGTATTAATTGGCAGTTTTGCACAAAAGGCGAAAGAGGTAGAAACAGCCCTAGTAGAATGAGCTCTTGTTTTGCCTGGAAGTTGTTTGTTTACAGAATGGTAGGTAAACATGATGCAATCTGACAACCATCTGGATATAGTAGATTTTGCTACTGGAGCACATTTTTCTACAGTCTGAAATTGATACAAATAGTTGGTCAGTCTTTATAAGTTCCTTTGTTCTGTGCAAGTAGAAATGTAATTGTCTGTGTATATCCAGTAGATGTAACATATATTCTGCCTTATTGCCGTAATTGGGGAAGAAAACTTGTAAGTCTACGGATTAGTTTAGGTTTGATTCAGAGCATACCTTTGGTTGAAATGATGGGTTCATACGGAGAGATACTCTGTCCTTATGGAACAGCATATAGGGGGGGTTTGATTAATAATGCTTGTAGTTCTGAAACACATCTGGCCGAAGTGATCACTAGTAAGATAGCCGCTTTCCATGTTAAAAACTTTAGGTCACATGATGAAGCAGGCTCAATGGGGGAAAGCATTATGCAAGATAACAAAATTTAGATTCCATGGAGGTAGAGGTGGTTTAATGTGTGGTTTTAACAGATTTTTACCTCTCAGGAAGGCACTACAAAGTCTGTGGGACATGATATTTGGACCTCAGAAATTAGAGAATGCGGCTAGTTGAACTCGAATGGTAGCTGCAGCTGCCCCTCCTGAAAAAGCTATGCTAAAAATTCCAAAATGGAAGGTAAGGGCGCAGAAAAAGGGTCAAGATTATTTTCTGAAGCCCAGGAAGAAAATCTTTTCCATTTGCTGAGATATAATCTTCTCGTAGAAGCTTTGTGAGAAGAAATCAAGATATGTTGTACTGAAGGTGAAAGGTCTGGTAGCCTGGTTATTGTTGAAATCAGAGCAGCCATGCAGTCAACCTGAGGGTTTGCAGAGATGGATGGAGCATACCTGATGGGTGTGTCAGAAGATCTGGAACTGGGTCCAAAATCCAGGGGCTCCTCCTGAAGATGAAGGCACAAGAAGGGGAACCAGATTTGATGAGGCCAGTATGGGGCAAGAAGTATTAAGGTGCTTCCCAACGCATTGGCTTTCTGAAGAACTTCTGGTATCAAGGAAAGGGGAGGAAAAGTGTATAGGAGACCCGAGGGCTAATCGTGTACACGTGCATCCCTTGGGGACTCGCCGGGGGGGGGGGGGGGGTAAGGGCAAAGTAGCTGCTGCATTTGGCATTCATGGACATGGCAAAAAGGTCGCAGCAAGGCTGGCCCCATTTCTGGAAAATTATTTCCTATGTCTTGTTTCAGGGACCACTCGTGGGGCATCAGAATCTCCCTGCTGAGTTTGTCTGCTATCACGCTAGATTTCTACGGGATGTTCGTTGATCCTGTCAAGTACTTTGGACTGGCTTTCCCTGATAATGCCCTCCCCACCCTATCTGGGAAGCATCTGTGGTCACTGTGGCTAATGGTTGTGGAAGAACAAAGGGTAGACCTAAGGTCACTTGATTGGAGTGTAGCCACCACTGGGGGTCTCTCTTGCAAGAGTCTGTTAATATGATCTGATGTGACATTGGTAGCTCCTGCATGGACCACTGAGTGAACAGCAGCCACTGTAAGATTCTCATGTGCAATTACACTAATGGAATTATGTTTATCACTGCTGCCATAATGCCCAGTACTTTTAGAACTGTCCTTGCTGGAACCTTCCTTTTCAGAAGAAGGACTGAGACCTGAAGCCGCAAGGTTTGAACTCTTTTTGGGGGCAGCTTTACCATCATTTTTGTAGTATCTAGATCTGCGCCTATAAAAATGATATGTTAAGATGGCAATAAGGCAGATTTTTTGTAGTTTACTGTGATCCCCAAATGGGAGCAAAGTGTCAGGGTGGTGTCTTATGCTACTGATAGTAGATGCTCGGTGTTGGCGGTTAGGAGCCAGTCATCTAGATACAGAAATAATTTGAATCCTAGACGCCTCAGGTGAGCCATAACTACTGCCATACATTTGGTGACCACTCTGGGGGCTGTAGTGAGACCAACGGGCAGAGCTTGAAACTGGTAATGACTGGCTCCCACCCAAAAGCGTAGATGACTCCTGGACGGTCTGTCCATTTTTATGTGGTAGTACGCATCCTGGAGATTTATACAGCACATGCAATTGTCTTTTTCCAAAAAGGGAAATATCGACTGCAGTGTTACCATCCAGAACATTGTCTTTGTCACAGATTTGTTCAAACTGCTGAGATCCAGTATGGGGCTCCAGACCCCCGATTTCTTTGGAACTAAAAATAACCTTGAGTAAGTTTTGGGTCCTATCTGGTCTGCGGGGACAGGTTGGATGACTCTTTTCTTTAGCAACTTCTGCATTTCTATGGTTGCTTGCTTCCTGTGACTAGGTGGAACATCTAGAATGTTTTTGATACATGGGGTTGGAAGGGAAAAGGGTATATAGCAGTGTCTGGATATGATGCTTTGTACCCATTTCTCTTTTGTTATTTTTAGCCAGGTGTTTGGGTACAAGGATAAGTGACCCCTGACTGCCTCCAGAGAAGGACAAATGGGCCTCCTTTCAGGAGTGCTGGAAGGGCTTACCAAAGAAGGATTCTCTTTCGCCCTGGTTATGCAGACCCCCTCTGCTGCGAGGTCGGCGTCTTCCATTACTGCTTCACCCTCTGCCCCTAGGGGAAGGCTCACCATGTGTGTCTGGGAAAATTCTCTGGGGTTTTCGGAACCACATCTTTCCTCCCTTCTGTTCTTTGGGATAAGGTCTAGAAGGTATGGAGAAACGGACTCCAACAGCAGAGAGAGTTTTTCCTTCCTGTTCACACCTGGTTAATGTGTCTTTGACTTTGGGCCCGAACACGGACGAGATATCAAAAGGGGTGTTAATAAAAGAAGACTTAAAAGGTTCAGCAAAGTTACACAAGCACATCCAGGAATACCTCTTAAGGGAAATTCCTGAACCTATTGTCCTACTCGCTGCATCAGCTGCATAGGGAATGAGCCTCATGTATGTGTTTACTAGTGAATTTAAGGTGGAGAGCTGGGAGTATACTTTGTCTCACGTGCCCGCAGCTACTGAACCTTGTAGAGTGTCTCCTAGCTCCTTCATGAGATCTCTCTGCAGCCTGGTAAAATGTGTAAGATAATTCAGGGACCTAAGGGTAAAGGTCACTGAAGAAAAAATACGCTTTCAATATCTGTCCATCGTCCGCAACTCCTTATTCGGGGGATGGACAGAAGAGGATGTCTCTGACAATTCCTTCTTGGTGGCCACCGCCACCACCATAGCATCTACTGGGACACCTCTTGTTAGGAAGGATTTATCTTTGGGGGATGTTATAAACGTATTTGGCCTCCAGAGAACAGGCTCCATGTAATCCGGAGAGTCCCGCGCCTTTTGAC